>NW_021703779.1:40902387-40935368 GCF_005190385.1 Monodon monoceros
AGATCAGATCAGAAATAAATGAAAAAGAAATGAAGAAAACAATAGCAAAGATCAATAAAACTAAAAGCTGGTTCTTTGAGAAGATAAACAAAATTGAGAAAACATTAGCCAGACTCATCAAGAAAAAAGGGAGAAGACTCAAATCAATAAAATTAGAAATGAAAAAGGAGAAATAACAACTGACACTGCAGAAATACAAAGAATCATGAGAGATTACTACAAGCAACTATATGCCAATAAAATGGAAACCTGGAAGAAATGGAAAAATTCTTTAAAAGCACAACATTCCAAGACTGAACCAGGAAGAAATAGAAAATATAAACAGACCAATCACAAGCACTGAAATTGAGATTGTGATTAAAAATCTTCCAACCAACAAAAGCCCAGGACCAGATGGCTTCACAGGCAAATTCTATCAAACATTTAGAGAAGAGCTACCACCTTTCCTTCTCAAACTCTTCCAAAATATAGCAGAGGGAGGAACACTCCCAAACTCATTCTACAAGGTTACCATCACCCTGACACCAAAACCAAAGAAAAATATCATAAAGAAAGAAAACTACAGGCAAATATTACTGATGAACATAGATGCAAAAATCCTCAACAAAATACTAGCAAACAGAATCCAACAGCACATTAAAAGGATCATACACCATGATCAAGTGGGGTTTATCCCAGGAATGCAAGGATTCTTCAATATACACAAAGCAAGCAATGTAATACACCAGATTAACAAATCGAAGGAGAAAAACCATATAATCATCTCAATAGATGCAGAAAAAGCTTTTGACAAAATTCAATACCCATTTATGATAAAAACCCTCCAGAAAGTAGGCATAGAGGGAACTTACCTCAACATAATAAAGGCCATATATGACAAACCCACAGCCAACATCATTCTCAATGGTGAAAAACTGAGACCATTTCCTCTAAGATCAGGAACAAGAGAAGGTTGTCCACTCTCACCACTATTATTCAAAATTGTTTTGGAAGTTTTAGCCACAGCAATCAGAGAAGAAAAAGAAATAAAAGGAATCCAAATCAGAAAAGAAGAAGTAAAGCTGTCACTGTTTGCAGATGACATGATACTATACGTACAGCATCCTAAAGATGCTACCAGAAAACTACTAGAGCTAATCAATGAATTTGGTAAAATAGCAGGATACAAAATTAATGCACAGAAATCTTTTGCATCCCTATACACTAAGGATGAAAAATCTGAAAGAGAAATTAAGGAAACACTTCCCTTTACCATTGCAACAAAAAGAATAAAATACCTAGGAACAAACCTACCTAAGGAGACAAAAGACCTGTATGCAGAAAACTAAGACACTGATGAAAGAAATTAAAGACCATACAAACAGATTAAAGATCCATGTTCTTGGATTGGAAGAATCAACACTGTGAAAATGACTACACTACACAAAGCAAACTACAGATTCATTGCAGTCCCTATCAAACTACCACTGGCATTTTTCACAGAACTAGAACAAAGAATTTCACAGTTTGTATGGAAACACAAAAGACCCTGAATAGCCAAAGCAACCTTGAGAAAGAAAAACGGAGCTGGGAAAATCAGGCTCCCTGACTTCAGACTATATTACAAAGCTACAGTAATCAAGGCAATAATGTACTGACACAAAAACAGAAATATAGATCATGGGAACAGGATAGAAAGCCCAGAGATAAGCCCAAGCACATATGGTCTCCTTATCTTTGATAAAGGAGGCAAGAATATACAATGGAGAAAAGACAGCCTCTTTAATAAGTGGTGCTGGAAAAACTGGACAGCTACATGTAAAAGAATGAAATTAGAACACTTCCAAATACCATATACAAAAATAAACTCAAAATGGCTTAAAGACCTCAATGTAAGGCCAGACACTATAAAACTCTTGGAGGAAAATATAGGGAGAACACTCTATGACATACATCACAGCAAGATCCTTTTTGACCCAATCCCTAGAGAAATGGAAATAAAAACAAAAATAAACAAATGGGACGTAATGAAACTTAACAGCTTTTGCACAGCAAAGGAAACCATAAATAAGATGAAAAGATAACCCTCAGAATGGGAGAAAATATTTGCAAATGAAGCAACTGACAAAGGATTAATCTCCAAATTATACAAGCAGCTCATGCAGCTCAATATCAAAAAAACAAAAAACCCAGTCCCAAAATGGGCAGAAGACCTAAACAAGCATTTCTCCAAAGAAGATATACAGATCTGCCCCTTTCTTTCCTCTCCTTCTGGCCAACTTCCAGAGTCCTGAAGAAGTTGGTGGGTTTTTTCGTTTGTTTGTTTTTGTTTTTCTGCAGTTTTGTCAACGGATTTGTTGAGCTTCTCACTAACCTATTTTGGAAGTCCCACCTCTACAGTAGCTTATTTTAATACCTAATACTTCCATGTCAAGTGGAAGGCAAACAGCTGAAAACAGAAGGCAAGTGGTCCTGAGAAATAGCTGCTTGTTAAAACATTTTAAAGGATACTTGAATTGAATTGCCCATTGAAGAAAACCTATCTTCAAACAAACCAGAGTGGTGAGTAATATTTATTAATACTTGTGTGATTTGGTAATTATTCACCAGCTGAACTAGTGTAATCATCTTACTAAAAGTTCTATAGTTCAAAGTAATCATGTTGACCAGAAATAACACTTCACACAACAAAGTTGAATTGACATATTTTCTTCCTCCAGCAGATGGTGACATTTTATAGATTACGGATAAATTGTCCGGAAGGACCAGCAAGCTAAGTGACTAAAATAGACTTGTATCTATTTCATTTCTTCTTTATCTACATCCTGAATTCATTTACAAAAAAGCATTCATCAAGAAGCTACATCTATCAAAGTAGTCTAAGAACAATAAAAAATCATGACTAATATATACAGTAAAAATGTCAACTTCTTCAGTGCTGAGTTACATAGCGTTTTTAATCAGCTATTTTCTCCTTTGGCATCAGGGCACATCAGCCTGCCCATATACAAAAATAGAACAGCAAGGACAGAATGTTCAAGTGGGTAAATTTGTCTTTAAATAATGTCCACCTCTGATTTATCTTTGTTTCTTTCTTCCATGGAGGTCCCTCATTCCTCTCAGTCTCCCAGATTAGTTCTTTAGAATCAATTCTCACTTCCTTTAAACTCAACACATTAATGTTTACTTCCCTAGTTTCTAACCTACAGTATAGAATCTAATTAAAATTCATTCTTAGGTGTATGTAATTAGTTGTCACAGCTTAATGTGCTAACTATACCGAGGATATTAAATACACTAGTTCAAACCAAACATCAATTGAACATATATTTCAAGGTTTCTTGTGGAGTTCAGAGTCCATCTAGTAAGGGAAACAAACTCAAACAGTAGGTAAGAGGTATTTTAATGCACGTGTGTACAAGATTCCATGGGAACCCAGAATGTGAATTGTTAATTCTGTTGAAGGAACTTTATATGTGAGTTTCAAACCTCAGTGCTATATCATAGACTGAGATGGGCAAAGGTCATTTCAGGCAGAGGGAACAACTTGAGCTCAGATTTAGAAGCATCAAACTACTCGGCATTTTTGCTAAACCCAGAACAGTCTTGTTCGAATACACAGCATAAAACACAATGTGCCAACAGAACTGGAATGGTGGATGGGAGGGGAAGAGGAATGAAATGGGGGAAAGTGAGACTGTAGAGGTAGGTTGGTGCCAGACTGTGAAACCCTTAGAAGGCATGCTAAAGAGTAATGACAGCTCTATGAAAAACCTTATGAGGTGTACTAAGGAGTGTGGACTTGATCTTGTGAGCCTCAAAGAGCTGTATTTTAAAAGCAGTGAGGGATGGAAGCAGAGAGACCAACTGAAAGGTGACAAATCGCACAAAGCCTGAGAGAAATAACACAGTGTGGATTGATGGGTGGTGACGTCTTGCAGGGAAAAGTGTCAGTAATGAAGGCAAGTGTAAGAGACATTAACATGGTAGACTTCTGGGCTGAGGCGAATGGCTGGATGTGGTGCCTGAGAAAAGGGGAGGCATGCCCAAAGATGACTGTGAGGTTTCTAATTCTGCCATCTTGGTGTCTAATGATAGCATTATTCAAAACAGGAAATTCATGAAGAATAGCAGATTCGTAGAGGGCTGCAGAGGATTTGGTTGGGGACAAAATGAATTTGAGATGCTTACAGGCATCCAGGTGGAGGTGCTGAGACAGAAGCGGAAATATGAGTCTCATTGGAATTCAAGAGAGAAACCTGGAAATGGCATTTGAGTGAACACTGTAAACTTGCTGGGAGAGGTCATGGTAATGGAGTCTCAGGTGGTTGAGTGCAATGAGAAGAGGGGTCCAAGGATGGGATTCCCAGTATTTTAGGTTAGGTGGAGACTATGAAGGAGATTAAGAAGGAGGAACTTGAGCGGTAGCAAGGAATAGAGTCGTGTTTGAAGAGGAAAGATGGTAACAAACCTTCCTCTCACAGTGTAACCTCCATATTTGTGGGAGATGGAGTGGTATACAATGATATCCTAACAATATTTCTAGAATAATCCCTGCCTCACTTTGGCCAGAGCTTGGAAGACTGTCCATGCCAGAAAGTCAACATCATAAGGATGTGAACTGAGAGTATTATGAAAGATGCCCTGACCTACACTGTGTACTTAATTAATTTTTCTTTTCTGATGAGAAAAAAATTAACAAACTTAACTAAGTTCCATTAAAATCTATGTTTTCATCCTCACAAGATAAATTATACATATTACAACAAGGAAGGAAAATGTGTAAAATTGGAAAAATTCCTGTGAGAAGACACTCTTTGCCCAGAAAATACATTTATTTGCTGATTTAAGTTTCTATCAGAACATACAGAGGGACCTGGGAAATGAGTTGTAATTGGATTTCAACAGGAATCCACCCTTTCTGCCTTTGTCGATGTCAGAGCGTGTGGTGGATGCTGTCCAGATTCTCCTTCAGGAATAAAGAAAATGTTCCCCAGCTGCTGGGAGTGGTGCCCATGGAGAGCCCTCAGCTGCCGGCCTCTTCAGAGATTGCCTTGGCTGAAGAGAGCTGCCTCACCCAAAGTCACAGCCTTCTATGGATTGGCCTGAAACTAATAACCAAATGACAGGGGGCCTGTACCCTCAACTTGGGACAACTCTCAATAGCCACTCCATCTTCAAAGGTCACCATGTGGTACGCCAAAAGAGTCGTTGGGCTCCTATTGTAAGCCAGCTTCTCCCTGTTTCCAATCCTGCATCCTTCCATTCCCTTCAATAGACGTTGATGCCTCTGATAAATCTCCTGCATGCTAATCTCTATCTCAGAGTCTGCTTCAACAGAAGACTCAACCTATAACAGGGGTGAACTCATAGAGCATAGACATGGGTTGCAGGCAAACCCTAGGACCACCTTTTCATCCATTTGAGCTTGGTCATTGGAAGAATGCAGGGCTAGAAATATCTGGATTTCTTAATTTTATTCTTAAATTAACCTACAGTAAAACTCACTCTTTGGGGCATACAGTTTTATGAGTTTTCACAAATGCACCAAGTCATGTAACCACAACCACAGGCAAGATACAGAATAGTTATAATTACCACCACTCCCCAAACTCCCTCATTCTGTCACTTTATAATCAGTTCCTCTACTCTGTCCTTAATCCCTGACAACCACTAATCTCTTCTATCAATATACTTATGCATATTCCAGAATGTAATATAAATGGAATCATACAGAATGTAGACTTTTGAGCCTGGTTTCTTTCACATAGAATAATGCATTTGAGATTCATCCATGTTGCGTATTATCAAGAGTGTGTTCTTTTTTATTGTTGAGTAGTATTTCATTGTATAGATCACCACAGTTTGTTTCTCCATTCACCAACTGAAGGACATTTATGTTGTTTCCAATTTTTAGCAACTATTTAAAAAACTGCTATATTCACATAGAGGGTTTGGTTTGAACATCAGTTTTCATTTCTTTTGGGTAAATATGTTGCCATGGAATTGATGGGTCATGTAGTAAGTGTATTTTTAACTTTATAAGAAACTGCCAAACTGTTTTTCCAAACTGTTTGAACCACTTTTACACTCCTGCCAGCAATGTGTTAGAGTTCTAATTGTGCTACAACCTTGCCAGCTGCTGTTATTGCCAGGTTTTTTAAAGCCATTATAATAGGCGTTCAGTGGTATCTCATTGTGGTTTTAATTTGCATTTTACTATTGATGTTGAGCATCTTTTCTCACAGGAAATGCAGTGGAATATCTTCCTTGGTGCAGTGTCTGTTCAAATCTTTTGTGCATTTTCATATTGGGCTTTCTGTTTCCTTATCGTTGAATTTTGAGAGTTCTTTCTATATTCTAGTTATGTCTTTTGTCAAACATGTTATTTATAAATATTTTCTCCCAATATATAGCTTTCAGTTTTACCCTCTTAACAGCATCTTTTGTTGAGCAAAAATTTTTACTTTTCATGAAGTCCAACTTATCAAATTTTAATTTTATAGATGGTGCTTTTGGTGTCATATCTAAGAATTCTTGTGCCCAGGGCACAAAGATTTTTTTCTATGTTTTCTTCTAAAAGTTTTACATCTTACATTTAGGTCTATGATTGATTTTGAGTGAATTTTTGTAAAAAGTGTGAGGTATGTGTTGAGGTTCATTTATTACATATGGATGCCCAATTGTTCCAGTACCATTTTTTTTTTTTTTTTTTTTGCGGTACGCGGGCCTCTCACTGTTGTGGCCTCTCCCGTTGCGGAGCACAGGCTCCAGACGCGCAGGCTCAGCGGCCATGGCTCACGGGCCCAGCCGCTCCGCGGCATGTGGGATCTTCCCGGACCGGGGCACGAACCCGAGTCCCCTAGATCGGCAGGCGGACTCTCAACCGCTGCGCCACCAGGGAAGCCCCCAGTACCATTTTTTAAAAAGTTTTATTGAAGTATAGTTGAGTTACAATGTTTTGTTAATCTCTTCTGTACAGCAAAGTGACTCAGTTATATATATATATATATATATATATATATATATATATATTTCTTTTTCATATTTTTTTCATATTCCTTTCCATTATGGTTTGTCAAAGGATATTGAATATAGTTCCCTGTGCTATACAGTAGGACCTTGTTTTTTATTCATCCTATATATAATAGTTTGTCTCTGGTAATCCCGAACTCCCAATCCTTCCCTCCCCTACCGTCCCTCCCCCTTGGCAACCACAAGTCTATTCTCTATACCTGTGAGTCTGTTTTTTGTTTTGTAGACATGTTGTTTTGTATCATATTTTAGATTCCACATATAAGTGATATCATATGGTATTTGTCTTTCTCTTTCTGACTTACTTCTCTTAGTATGATAATCTCTAGGTCCATCCACGTTGCTGAAAATGACATTATTTCATTCTTTTTATGCCTGAGTAATATTCCATTGTATATATATACCACATCTTCTTTATCCATTCATCTGTCAATGGACATTTAGGTTGTTTCCATATCTTGGCTATTGTAAAGAGTGCTGCTATGAACATAGGGGTGCACATATCTTTTCGAATTATAGTTTTGTCTAGGTATATGCCCAGGAGTGGGATTGTAGGATCATATGGTAACTCTATTTTTAGTTTTTTGAGGAACCTCCACACTGTTTTCCATAGTGGATGCACCAATTTACATTCCCACCAACAGTATAGAAGGGTTCCCTTTTCTCCACATCCTCTGCAGCATTTATTATTTGTAGGCTTTTTAATGATGGCCATTCTGACTTGTGTGAGGTGGTACCTCATTATAGTTTTGATTTGCATTTCTCTAATAATTAGTGATGTTCAGCATCTTTTCCTGTGCCTATTGGCCATCTGTATGTCTTCTTTGGGAAAATATCTATTTAGGTCTTCTGCCCGTTTTTCAATTGGGTTGTTTGTTTTTTTGTTATTGATTTGTATGAGCTGATTGTATATTTTGGAAATTAAGCCCTTGTCGGTTGCATTGTTTGCAAATATTTTCTCCCATTTCATAGGTTGTCTTTTCATTTTGTTTATGGTTTCCTTTACTGTGCAAAAGCTTGTAAGTTTGATTAGGTCCCATTTGTTTATTTTTGTTTTTATTTCTAGTGCCTTGGGAGACCGACCTAAGAAAACATTGGTACGATTTATGTCAGAGAATATTTTACCTATGATCTCTTCTAGGAGTTTTATGGTGTGATATCTTATGTTTAAGTCTTTAAGCCATTTTGAGTTTATTTTTGTATATGGTGTGAGGGTGTGTTCTAACTTCAATGATTTATATGCAGCTGTCCAACTTTCCCAGCACCACTTGCTGAAGAGACTTTTCCCCATTTTATATTCTTGCCTCCTTTGTCAAAGATTAATTGATTGTATGTGTATGGGTATTTTCCTGGGCTCTTTATTCTGTTCCACTGATCCGTATGTTTTTGTGCCAATACCACACTGTTTTGATTACTGTAGCTTTGTAGTATTGTCTGAAGTCTGGGAGGGTTATGCCTCCTGCTTTGTTCTTTTTCCTCAAGATTGCTTTGGCAATTCTGGGTCTTTTATGTTTTCATGTAAATTTTATGATTCTCTGGCTTTGCTAACCAGAAATTCTACCTGGAAATTTTTAAATGTTCTATTAAATAATTCTTGAGAGGAAGGGAAATTAAAAAATGAAATAATAGAACTAATTTAAAAATAATGCTAATAAAAACACTACATATCAGAAATTATTGGATATAATTTTTTAAATGATTGGATGAAACTCCATACCCTTAAACAATATCAATAAATAACAACAAATGAATAATATCCATACTAATAACATGAAAACATGAAAATATATGAATTAAATTCCCAACTCGGGGACTTACCTGGTGGTCCAGTGGTTAAGACTCCACACTTCCAGTGAAGAGGGCGTGGGTCCGATCCCTGGTCGGAACTAAGATCCCACATGCTACGTGGCCAAAAAAAAAAAAAGAATATATATACATATATATATATATATATACACACACATATATATAAATTCCCAACTCAAAACACTAGAAAAAGAGCAACAAAGTAAACAAAGTAAAAGCACAGGGAGGAAAGAATAAAGATAAAAGCAGAAATTAATGAGATTAAAAAATAGAAAAACTATATTTTTACATCTAATTAGTAAATCAAAAGCCTTTTTTTCTTGAATAAATTAGTAAAATAGACAAACCACTATTGTACTGATAATTCCAGTTTAATGTTAAATATTTGTGGAGATAATGGGTATCCTTACCTTGTTCCTGATCTTAGCAGAAATTTCTCCAGTGTTCCAAGGAAAAAAAAAAAAGGTGGCAGACGTATACAAGGTTAGAAATGACATGAGGGAAATAATCATTGAAATAGGAGAAATTTTTTTTAATCATGAGGACTTTCATAGACCTCTATGCAAATAAATTTGGAAATAGATAAGTTTTTAGGAAAATACAGTTGCTAAAATTGACCCCTTTAGAGAGACAAAGCTTAAACATATCAATTTCTTTAAAGTTATAAAAGAACTCTTCCACAAAAGAGCAGTTGGCCCAGATGGTTTCACAGTAGAATTCTGCCAAACATCCATAGACAAGATTGTTCAAATAGTACATAAATTATTCCATAGCATGGAAAATGAAGGAGAAACTTTACTTTCTTTTTATGAAGCAAGTATAATCTTGATACCTAAACCTTATAAAGACAGCATAAAAAATCACAAATTAAATCACTTTTATGAATATTGGTGCAAAAATACTAAATAAAAAATAAGCAAACATGATCCAACATGACATTAGTAAGTAATACTCCATGTCTAACTGGGATTTAATCCTGAAATGAAAGGTTGGTTCAATATTATGACATTCATTAATATAACATATTAACACATCTGAGAAGAAAAATTATTTGATTATCTCCATTGATGTGAAAAAGCCTTTGACAGAATTTAACTTTATTTCCTAATTTTAAAAACACTCAAGAAAATAGAAATTTATGGATACTTCCTTTACATACTTCCTAGCATCTCAGGAATTTCTGTTAAGATCAGGAACAAGGTAAGGATACCCATTATCTCCACGACTATTTAACACTAAAGTGACGGAATTAGCCAATAGAATTAGACAAGAGAAATTAATTAGAGGCATAAGAGTTTGAAAAACAGAAATAATTTTCTATTTGCAGATGACATGATAGTAAACCTGGAGGCCCCTACAGAGTCAATAATAAAAACTAACTCAAACAATGAAAGAATTCAGTAAGTTAGCAGGATATAAAATTAACATAAAGGAATCAGCTGCTTCATGTGCACAATAACCTGTTAGTAAATGTAATCTTAGAGAAAAATCCATTTACAATAGCGACAAAGAAGGTAAAATACTTGAGAATAAGTTGAACAAGGAATATGCTAATCTATACAATGAAAACCTTAAAACACTCCTGAATGACACAAAAGTAGTCTTGAGCAAATGGAAAGACATTCCTTTATCTTGGGTAGGACAAGTCAATATCATAAAGACAATTCTCCTCCCTAAGTTATTTTAAAAATTTACCACACTCTCAATAAAAATACCAATAAGTTTTATTCTGGACCTAGACAAGTTGACCCTAAAATTTATATGGAAAAACAAATTTGTGAGAATAGCAAAATGGTCTAAGTTTTTTGAACTGGCCAGGTTCTCTTCTGCTACTCCATTGCCACCTCATTTAATTGGGCTCTTCTCCATCTTCAGATTTCAGCTCGAGTGTCGCTTCTGGGAAGCCTTTACTACACACACACATACACACACACACACACACACACACACACACAGTCTAAGGCAGGCATTTTGTTATACACTGTCACAAAACTGTGTTACTCTCCTTCATAGCACCTTGGCTCAATTTGGAGTTATTTACACACTGGGGGATTTATTTGGTTAAAGCTGGTCTCCTCTCCTAGGCTGGAAAGGACAAGAGAGGAGAGACAGGGACTGTTTTCCTCACCATGCATCTCCTCAGCCCAGCACAAACCCAGGTGTAAATGCATGATTGCATTTGGTAAATATTTTTGAATAAATATCAAGACATGAAAAAAATACAAAGGAAAGTTCCAGCCATTTTTGAGGAGGTTTGGTCTCCAGTCCAGGGTTTTTAAAGGATTAAAGATGTGATTTTAGCACCCCTGTTTATAATGTTTGAAACCTCATGAAAAAGAGAAAAGGTAGCAGAATAAATGAATCAAAAGGAATCATTTTTTTCTTTTTCCCACCTCAACCATTGGCCTCATTTTTCCTCAGCCAGGCCTGCAGATTCTGCTTTCCCAGGCTCTCTCCATCCTTTCCTTTCCTACTGCCATCTACTTCAAATCCTCCTCCCCTTCCCGCCCAGTACGTCTTCTTGCCTCCATCTCAATCCACTGGACTCCAGCAAGACTATTTTTGGAAAGTCATTTCTGCTAATATTACTTACTCCCTCAATAAAAATAGTCAGTGATTTGCTTTCAAAGACCAAATGCAAAAGCGCTTCCTGCAGCAGTCACCTATGTGCTTGACACCATGATAAGCTCTGGCATTCAACACCCCTAACCACACAATTTACAAGCTTTAATGATTTGAGTCTTTATCCAAAGGCCCATTGGAAGCCATGACAGACTCCAAGCCCAGGAGTGACAGGACTGGAATAAATCACTGATTCAAAATCAGAGGAGAGGGGACTTCCCTGGCGGCCCAGTGGTTAAGACTCTGCGCTTCCACTGCAGGGGTCGCGGGTTCCATCCCTGGTTGGGGAACTAAGATCCCGCATGCTGCAAGGCTCGGCCAAACTACGATTAAAAAACAAAAAAACAATAGGGCTTCCCTGTTGGCGCAGTGGTTGAGAGTCCGCCTGCCGATGCAGGGGACACGGGTTCGTGCCCCGGTCCGGGAGGATCCCACATGCCGCGGAGCAGCTGGGCCCGTGAGCCATGGCCGCTGAGCCTGCGCGTCCGGAGCCTGTGCTCCACAACGGGAGAGGCCACAACAGCGAGAGGCCCGAGTACCGCAAAAAAAAAAAAAAAAAAAGGAGGAGAGCAGAGTGGAGACAGAGACCAGCTAAGCAGTTTTTACAGCGCTCCAGGGGACAGAGGTGCTCACCTGGGCTAGGCTGGTGGTAGTGGCAATGAAGAGAGGTAAACAAATTAAAGGGATATGAGGAGGTAAAACCAACCTGCCTTGGTGATGGATTGGATTGAAGAAGGTGGGGTTGAGAAAGAAGGAGGTGCCAAGACCAACTCCTACATTTCTGACTGCATAATAAAATAGATGGTTTTCCCATTCACATATTAAACTTGAGATGACCAAGAGGGATTGTCAGGTAGGCAACTAGATTTCTAGGTCTGGAGCTCCAAGGAGGAATCTGGACCAGAAATGTCGATCTGGCGTTATTGAAGAAACCACAGAGAAGAAAAAGGGCCTAGGGCTGAGACTGAAGGAATTCTAAACATTCTAACATTGAATGACCAGGCAGAGAAGGGTGAGCTTCTCACAACAACGACAGTAACATAATCCTTGAATCTTACTCCATGTCATGCTCTGGGGTTCTATTTATATCTAGCTAGCTAGCTATCTGTATTATAAGATTTAATTCTTACAATAACCCTACAGGGTAGGTACTGTTAGGGTCACTGTTTTACAGAGCCCGGTCTCCCAAGCACTGTGCTGTGAAGGTGCAGCTATGAAACGGGAGGAGAGCTGAGCAAAGGGCATGTTGTCAAAGTTGAAAGAAGAGAGAGTTTGTAGGCGGGAGCTGTCAACAGTGTAAATGCTACTGCAAGGTCAAATAGGCGAGGCATTGAAAATGTCCTCTGGATTCAATAACACAGAAGCTATTAATAAGCTTAGAAAGAGCTGTTTAGGTAGCAATATGGGGTCAGAATCCAGACTGGACTGTGCTGAGAATGAGTAGGAGATGACAGCAGGGAGGGAACAAGTATAGACAACTCCACCGAGAAGCTGGGCTTTAAGGAGCGGTCAGAGAAACTGGTGACAGCAGGTCGAGGGTGTGGCGAGGATGCCGGGCAGGAGGATGCAAGTGCAGGCTGGAATCCAGCCAGGCTCTGCATCCAGCTGTCAACCTGGACCTGGGGCTGTGGCCTGAAGGCAGGGGTGCTTTTCTCACTGTGGTCAGCCCTCCTTTCTGCAATTTCTCTGTCTGGAGGGGGCACCTTCTGATCCCCATAAAGGTGCTGAATGTGTTAGCAGCAGCTGTGCTACATGAAACTGTGAATCAATGGGACTTTAAAAAGAAAAAGAGAGACATTTAACTATGTTGCATTCTCACATTGGTGAGAATAATCTGGTTGAGAGAATGTGGTTGAATTAAGAGGAGGGAGAAGTGTTGACTCATGGGGAGAGGGGCCTACTCTACTATACCAGAAAGAAGAAAAAAGGGGTGGCAGGTTCACTAACTTAGGTGTGATAGAAGTCACTTTGTAGAAAACAACTTTATGGGTTTGTTAATTGACTGTTGGGGTGACAGACAAGTGACCTTGATGATTCCTAGTGTTTCTCTACTCTTAGGGCTGTACAGTTAATCTGGGGTCTTAGGATCACTGGGTTTTGGTTCACATGATTGCCCCTGAGATGTCACCATCACTCTCTCTGTGACCCTTCTGCTGCCTCCCATCTGTGGCTGTCAAGATGAACCATGCAGCCACTCCTCCTTGAGTACTGCTCTTCCCTGATGCGTGGCCAGGAAGAAGAGCTCAGGTACTCTCTGCTCTGGGGGCGTAGACTTTCCTCTCTCCCTTCCCCCACCCCCAGCCTAGGGGAGGGGCCCATGGAGCGCTGCTCTTTCCTCTGCTTCTCCAAGATATTTTATCTAAGCCCTCACACCTTCTCTGTATCAGCTAGTTTTTGCTGTGTAACAACCCCCTAAAACTTAGTATCTTAAAATCCACAGCTGTTATTTCTCACAACTCTGTGGGTCAGCTTGGTGATTCTCCTGGTTTGGTTCAACTTGAATGGGGCTGGACAGTGTCGCATCTTTTCAAAGCATGCTTCTCAGACCAGCAGTACCCAGGAGCTTATTAGAAATGTAGACTCTCTAGCCCCACCCTAGGCCTAATGAATCAGTTTTGGCATTTGGCAAGATCCCCAGGTGGGTTACGTATAAAGTTTGAGAAGCACGGATCTAAGATATCCTCCCTCACCTGTCAGGTGGTTGGCATGCTGGTTTGTCTGGGGGCCTCAGCTCGGATGGCTTACTCTCTGATCCATGCGGCTACCCAGGCTTCTTCACACGGTGATCTCAGGGTTCCCAAGAGCAGCAAGAGGGCAACCCCCAAAGTGGAAGCATTTTTCAAGCCTCTGCTCGTTTCATGTTTGCTACTGTCCCATTGGCCAATGCAAGTCACAAGGCAATCCTAGAGCCAGTGGAGGAAGGCACTACCAAAGGACATGGAGAGAGGAGGGGAAAACTTTGTGGTTAGTTTAAAAGCCTACCTACCACACTCTCCAGTACTGGAGTTTACGCTTTTGGAAAGAAACACCAGCGACCTTCTGCATTCTGCCCAGCCACATCCCTCCCTACAGGTGAGCACAGAGTCACTTACTTGCTTAAAAAAGGAGAGAAGGGAAAAGTGAAAAGATAAGAAAGGAAAAAGTTATAGATTAATATTGGAAAAAAATATCCTTGCAAAGGAGAAGATGGGTACAGAAGTAAGTGGATATATGGATCTGATAGTGGACAAGTGAGATTCTCCAACCATTTCATATTTTCTATGAAGTAAGAGGTAAGGTCACCTGTTGAGAATGGGGAGGGGGGGTGGAGGGCAAAGAGGGAAAACAGAGTAGACCTCTCCTCAGAGAAGAGGTTTGAAATAGTCACAGTTGAACTTGAGACTAGGAACTGACATGAAAAGCACAGGACTGGGACTTCCCTGGTGGTGCAGTGGTTAAGAATCCACCTGCAAATGCAGGGGACATGGGTTTGATCCCTGGTCTAGGAAGATCCCACATGCTGCGGGGCCACTAAGGCCATGCGCCACAACTACTGAGCCTGTACTCTAGGGCCTGTGAGCCACAACCACTGAGCCTGCGTGCCACAACTACTGAAGCCCACACGCCAAGAGCCCATGCTCCGCAACAAAGAGAAGCCACCGCAATGAGAAGCCCTCGCACCGCAACAAAGAGTAGCCGCCCCTTGTCACAACTAGAGAAAGCTCCCGCTCACCGCAACTAGAGGAAGCCCCCGCGCAGCAATGAAGACCCAATGAGGCCAAAAATAAATAAATTTATTTATTAAAAAAAGAAAGAAAAGCACAGGATTTCAGGGACCATTTAGGTTGATGCTTATGACTTTATCTTGATGCCAATCTGTCCTGTGGGGAAACTTTTTGCAACAGCGTTGGCAGGCACAGAGAAAGCCAAAAGCAGGGATTGGGGGATGTTGCTAAGTGAGTAATAAAAAGACAGAGGGTCAGGGAGCTCAGGTTATTGGTAGAAGCGTTACTAAAAATAATGGTCTGGAGCATGGGAGACCTTCAAGATGGCAGAGGAGTAAGACGCGGAGATCACCTTCCTCCCCACAAATACATCATTAATACATCTACATGTGGAACAACAACTACAGAACACCCACTGAACGCTGGCAGAAGACCTCAGACCTCCCAAAAGGCAAGAAACTCCCCCACGTACCTGGGTAAAGCAAAAGAAAAAAGAATAAACAGACAAAAGGATAGGGACGGGACCTGCACCAGTGGGAGGGAGCTGTGAAGGAGGAAGGGTTTCCGCACACTAGGAAGCCCCTTCGCGGGTGGAGACTGCGGGTGGCGGAGGGGGGAAGCTTCAGAGCCACGGAGGAGAGCACAGCCACAGGGGTGCAGAGGGCAAAGCGGAGAGATTCCCGCACAGAGGATCAGGGCCGATCAGCACTCACCAGTCCGAGAGGCTTGTCTGCTCACCCGCCGGGGCGGGCAGGGCTGGGAGTTGAGGCTCGGGCTTTGGTTGGAGCCCCGGGAGAGGACTGGTGGCGAGAACACAGACTGAAGGGGTTAGTGCACCACGGCTAGCCGAGAAGGAGTCCGGGGAAAAGTCTGGAGCTGCCGAAGAGGCAAGAGACTTTTTCTTCCCTCTTTGCTTCCTGGTGCACGAGGAGAGGTGATTAAGAGCGCTGCTTAAAGGAGCTCCAGAGACGGGCGCAAGCCGTGGGTAACAGCGCAGACCCCAGAGACGGGCATGTGACGCTAAGGCTGCTGCTGCCGCCACCAAGAAGCCTGTGTGCAAGCACAGCTCACTATCCACACCTCCCCTCCCAGGAGCCTGTGCAGCCCGCCACTGCCAGGGTCCCAGGATCCAGGGACAACTTGCCTGGGAGAACACATGGTGCGCCTCAGGCTGGTGCAACGTCACACCAGCCTCTGCCGCCGTAGGCTCGTCCCGCATCCGCACCCCTCCCTCCCCCCGGCCTGAGTGAGCCAGAGCCCCCGAATCAGCTGCTCCTTTAATCCCGACCTGTCTGAGCGAAGAACAGACGCCCTCAGGCGACGTACACGCAGAGGCGGGGCCAATCCAAAGCTGAACCCCAGGAGCTGTGCGAACAAAGAAGAGAAAGGGAAATCCCTCCCAGGAGCCTCAGGAGCAGAGGATTAAATCTCCACCATCAACTTGATGTACCCTGAGTCTGTGGAATACCTGAATAGACAACGAATCATCCCAAAATTGAGGCAGTGGAGTTTGGGAGCAACTTTTGCTATACGCGACTGACTAGTTTCTGGTTTTATGTTTATCTCAGTTTAGTATTTAGTTTATTATCATTGGTAGATTTGTTTATTGATTTGGTTGATCTCTTCCTTATTTATATATATATATATATTTTCCTTTTTCTCTTTTTGTGAGGGTGTATGTGTATGCTTCTTTGTGTGATTTTGTCTATATAGCTTTGCTTTTACCATTTGTCCTAGGGTTTGTCTGTCCGTTTTTTTTTTAAGTATACTTTTTAGTGCTTGTTATCATTGGTGGATTTGTTTTTTGGTTTGGTTTTTCTCTTCTTTCTTTCTTTCTTTTTTTCTTAATTACTTTTTAATTTTTTTATTTTTAATAATTTTAAAAATTTTTTATTTTAATAACTATTTCTTTTTATTTTCTTTCTTTCTTTCTTTCTTTCTTTCTTTCTCTCTTTCTTTCTTTCTTTCTTCCTTCCTTCCTTCCTTTCTTCCTTGCTTTCTTTCTCCCTCCCTTTTCTTCTGAGCTGTGTGGCTAACAGGGTCTTGGTGCTCCATCCAGGTGTCAGACCTGTGCCTCTGAGGTGGGAGAGCAGAATTCAGGACACTGGTCCACCAGAGACCTCCCAGCTCCACATAATATCAAACAGTGAATGCTGTCCCAGAGATCTCCATCTCAACGCTAAGACCCAGCTCCACTCAACAGCCAGCAAGCTACAGTGCTGGACACCCGATGCCAAACAACTAGCAAGACAGGAACACAAGACAGGAACACAATACCACCCATTAGCAGAGAGGATGCCTAAAATCATTATAAGGTCACAGACACCCCAAAACACACCACCGGACATGGTCCTGCCCAGAAGAAAGACAAGATCCAGCCTCATCCACCAGAACACAGGCACGAGCCCCCTCCACCAGGAAGCCTACACAACCCACTAAACCAACCTTAGCCACTGGGGGCAGACAACAAAAACAATGGGAACAACGAACCTGCAGCCTGTGAAAAGGAGACCCCAAACACAGTAAGTTAAGCAAAATGAGAAGACAGAGAAACACACAGCAGATGAAGGAGCAAAGTAAAAACCCACCAAACCAAACAAATGAAGAGGAAATAGGCAGTCTACCTGAAAAAGAATTCAGAGTAATGATAGTAAAGATGATAAAAATCTTGGAAATAGAACGGAGAAAATACAAGAAACATTTAACAAGGACCTAGAAGAACTAAAGAGCAAACAAACAATGATGAACAACACAATAAATGAAATTATAAATTCTCTAGAGGGAATCAATTGTAGAATAACTGAGGCAGAAGAATGGATAAGTGACCTGGAAGATAAAATAGTGGAAATAACTACTGCAGAGCAAAATAAAGAAAAAACAATGAAAAGAATTGAGGACAGTCTCAGAGACCTCTGGGACAACATTAAACAAACCAACATTCAAATTATAGGGGTCCCAGAAGAAGAAGAGAAAAAGAAAGGCACTGAAAAAATATTTGAAGAGATTATAGTTGAAAACTTCCCTAATATGGGAAAGGAAATAGTTCATAAAGTCCAGGAAGCACAGAGAGTCCCATACAGGATAAATCCAAAGAGAAACATGCGACGACACATACTAATCAAACTATCAATAATTAAATACAAAGAAAACATATTAAAAGCAGCAAGGGAAAAACAACAAATAACGTACAAGAGAATCCCCATCAGGTTAAGAGCGGATCTATCAGCAGAAACTCTGCAAGTGAGAAAGGAGTGGCAGGATATATTTAAAGTGAGGAAAGGGAAAAACCTACAACCAAAATTACTCTACCTAGCAAGGATCTCATTCAGATTCAATGGAGAAATTAAAACCTTTACAGACAAGCAAAAGCTAAGAGAACTCAGCACCACCAAACCAGATTTACAACAAATGCTAAAGGAACTTCTGTAGGCAGGAAACACAGAGAAGGAAAATACCTACAAAAACAAACTCAAAACAATTAAGAAAATGGTAATAGGAATATACATATTGATAATTACCTTAAATGTAAATGGATTAAAAGCTCCAACCAAAAGACATAGACTGGCTGAATGGATATAAAAACAAGGCCCATATATATGCTGTCTACAAGAGACCCACTTCAGAAACAGGGACACATACAGACAGAAAGTGAGGGGATGGAAAAAGATATTCCATGCAAATGGAAATCAAAAGTAAGCTGGAGTAGCAATTCTCATATCAGATCAAATAGACCTTAATATAAAGGCTAGTACAAGAGACAAAGAAGGACACTACATAATGATCAACGGATCAATCCAAGAAAAAGATATAACAATTATAAATATTTATGCAACCAACATAGGAGCATCTCGATACATAAGGCAAATGCTAACAGCCATAAAAGGGGAAATCGACAGTAACACAATCATAGTAGGGGACTTTTAACACCCCACTTTCACCAATGGACAGATCATCCAAAACGAAAATAAATAAGGAAACACAAGCTTTAAATGATAAATTAAACAAGATGGACTTAATTGATATTTATAGGACATTCCATCAAAAAACAGCAGAATACATATTTTTCTCAAGTGCTTATGGAATATTGTCCAGGATAGATCATATCTTGGGTCACAAATCAAGCCTTGGTAAATTTAAGAAAATTGAAATCATATCAAGTATCTTTTCTGACCACAATGCTATGAGACTAGATATCAATTACAGGAAAAATTCTGTAAAAAATACAAAAACAAGGAGGCTAAACAATACATTACTTAATAACCATGAGATCACTGAAGAAACCAAAGGGGACATCAAACAATATCTAGAAACAAATAACAATAAACACACGATGACCCAAAACCTATGGGATGCAGCAAAAGCAGTTCTAAGAGGGAAGTTTATAGCAATACAATCCTACCTCAAGAAACAAGAAACATCTCAAATAAACACCCTAACCTTATACCTGAAGCAATTAGAGAAAGAAGAACAAAAAAACCCCAAAGTTAGAAGGAAAGAAATCATAAAGATCAGATCAGAAATAAATGAAAAAGAAATGAAGAAAACAATAGCAAAGATAAACAAAGTAAAAGCTGGTTCTTTAAGAAGATAAACAAAATTGAGAAAAAATTAGCCAGACTCATCAAGAAAAAAAGGGAGAAGACTCAAATCAATAAAATTAGAAATGAAAAAGAAGTAACAACTGACACTGCAGAAATACAAAGGATCATAAGAGATTACTACAAGCAAGTCTATGCCAATAAAATGGACAACCTGGAAGAAATGGAAAAATTCTTAGAAAAGCACAACCTTCCAAGACTGAACAAGGAAGAAATAGAAAACATAAACATACCAATCACAAGCACTGAAATTGAGACTGTGATTAAAAATCTTCCAAGAAACAAAAGCCCAGGACCAGATGGCTTCTCAGGAAAATTCTATCAAACATTTAGAGAAGAGCTAACACCCATCCTTCTCAAACTCTTCCAA
This sequence comes from Monodon monoceros, assembly GCF_005190385.1. Classification (NCBI taxonomy): domain Eukaryota; kingdom Metazoa; phylum Chordata; class Mammalia; order Artiodactyla; family Monodontidae; genus Monodon; species Monodon monoceros. Next base: position 40,922,502 of record NW_021703779.1, read on the forward strand.
AATATAGCAGGGGGACGAACACTCCCAAACTTATTCTACAAGGTCACCATCACCATGACACCAAAACCAAAGGAAGATGTCACAAAGAAAGATAACTACAGGCCAAAATCACTGATGAATATAGATGCAAAAATCCTCAACAAAATACTAGCAAACAGACTCCAACAGCACATTAAAAGGATCATACACCATGATCAAGTGGGGTTTATCCCAGGAATGCAAGGATTCTTCAATATACGCAAAGCAAGCAATGTAATACACCAGATTAACAAATCGAAGGAGAAAAACCATATAATCATCTCAATAGATGCAGAAAAAGCTTTTGACAAAATTCAATACCCATTTATGATAAAAACCCTCCAGAAAGTAGGCATAGAGGGAACTTACCTCAACATAATAAAGGCCATATATGACAAACCCACAGCCAACATCGTCCTCAATGGTGAAAAACTGAAAGCATTTCCACTAAGATCAGGAACAAGACAAGGTTGCCCACTCTCACCACTCTTATTCAACATAGTTTTGGAAGTTTTAGCCTCAGCAATCAGAGAAGAAAAGGAAACAAAAGGAATCCAAATCGGAAAAGAAGAAGTAAAGCTGTCACTGTTTGCAGATGACCTGATACTATACATAGAGAATCCTAAAGATACTACCAGGAAACTACTAGAGCTAATCAATGAATTTGGTAAAATAGCAGGATACAAAATTAATGCACAGAAATCGCTTGCATTCCTATACACTAATGATGAAAAATCTGAAAGAGAAATTAAGGAAACACTCCCACTTACCACTGCAACAAAAAGAATGAAATACCTAGGAATAAACCTACATAAGGAGAGAAAAGACCTGTATGCAGAAAACTATAAGACACTAATGAAAGAAATTAAAGATGAAACAAACAGATGGAGAGATATACCATGTTGTTGGATTGGAAGAATCAACATTCTGAAAATGACTCTACTACCCAAAGCAATCTACAGATTCAATGCAATCCCTATCAAACTACCACTGGCATTTTTCACAGAACTAGAACAGAAAAATTCACAATTTGTATGGAAACACAAAAGACCCCGAGTAGCCAAAGCAACCTTGAGAAAGAAAAACGGAGCTGGAGGAATCAGGCTCCCAGACTTCAGACTATACTACAAAGCTAGAGTTATCAAGACAGTATGGTACTGGCACAGAAAGAGAAATATAGATCAATGTAACAGGACAGAAAGCCCAGAGATAAACCCACGTACATATGGTCACCTTACTTCTGATAAAGGGGGCAAGAATATACAATGGAGAAAAGACAGCCTCTTCAGTAAGTGGTGCTGGGAAAACTGGACAGCTACATGTAAAAGAATGAAATTAGAAGACTCCAAAACACCATACAAAAAATAAACTCAAGGGCTTCCCTTGTGGCACAGTAGTTGAGAGTCTGCCTGCCAATGCAGGGGCACAGGTTCGTGCCCCAGTCCGGGACGATCCCACATGCCACGAAGCAGCTAGGCCTGTGAGCCATGGCCACTGAGCCTGCACGTACGGAGCCTGTGTTCCGCAACGGGAGAGGCCACAACAGTGGGAGGCCCATGTACCGCAAAAAAACAAAACAAAACAAAACATAAAAATAATAAACTCAAAATGGCTTAAAGACCTTAATGTAAGGCCAGACACCATAAAACTCTTGGAGGAAAACATGGGCAGAACACTCTATTACATAAATCACAGGAAGATCCTTTTTGACCCACCTCCTAGAGAAATGCAAATAAAAACAAAATAAACAAATGGGACGTAATGAAACTTAACAACTTTTGCACAGCAAAGGAAACCATAAACAAGATGAAAAGATAACCCTCAGAATGGGAGAAAATATTTGCAAGTGAAGCAACTGACAAAGGATTAATCTCCAAAATTTACAAGCAGCTCATGCAGCTCAAAATGCAAAAAACAAACAACCCAATCCAAAAATGGGCAGAATACCCAAATAGACATTTCTCCAAAGAAGATATACAGACTGCCAACAAACACATGAAGGGATGCTCAACATCACTAATCATCAGAGAAATGCAAATCAAAACTACAATGCAATACCATCTCACACCGGTCAGAATGGCCAGCATAAAAAAATCTACAAACAATAAATGCTGGAGAGGGTGTGGAGAAAAGGGAACCCTCATACACTGTTGGTGGGAATGTAAATTGATACAGCCACTATGTAGAACAGTATGGAGGTTCCTTAAAAAACTACAAATAGAACTACCATACGACCCAGCAATCCCACTACTGGGCATATACCCTGAGAAAACCATAATTCAAAAAGAGTCATGTACCCCAATGTGCACTGCAGCTCTACTTACAACATCCAGGACATGGAAGCAACCTAAGTGTCCATCAACAGATGAATGGATAAAGAAGATCTATACAGATATATACAGATATATATCTTTATATATAAAGATATATACAATGGAATATTACTCAGCCATAAAAAGAAACGAAATTGAGTTATTTGTAGTGAGGTGGATGGACCTAGAGTCTGCCATACAGAGTGAAGTAAGTCAGAAAGAGGAAAACAAATACCGTATGCTAACACATATATATGGAAACTAAAAAAAAAAAAGGTCATGAAGAACCTAGGGTCAAGACGGGAATAAAGACTCAGACTTAGTAGAGAATGGACTTGAGGATACGGGGAGGGGGAAAGGAAAGCTGGGACGAAGTGAGAGAGTGGCATGGACATATATACAGTACCAAATGTAAAATCGACAGGTTGTGGGAAGCAGTTGCATAGCACAGGGAGATCAGCTCGGTGCTTTGTGACCAGCTAGAAGGGTGGGATAGGGAGGGTGGGAGGGAGGGAGACGCAAGAGGGAAGAGATATGGGGATATATGTATATGTATAACTGATTCACTTTGTTATAAAGCAGAAACTAACACAGCATTGTAAAGCAATTATACTCCAATAAAAACGTTAAAAAAAACCCCACAAAACTAAAAATAGAACTACTGTACAACCCATCAATCCCCCTACTGGGCATACACCCTGAGAAAACCATAATTCAAAAAGAGTCATGTACAACAACGTTCACTGCAGTCTATTTACAATAGCCAGGACATGGAAGCAACCTAAGTGTCCATCGACAGATGAATTCCTAAAGATGATGTGGCACATATATACAATGGAATATTACTCAGCCATAAAAGGAAACAAAATTGAGTTATTTGTAGTGAGGTGGATAGACCTAGAGTCTGTCATACAGAGTGAAGTAAGTCAGAAAGAGAAAAATAAATACCGTATGCTAACACATATATATGGAATGTAAAAAAAAAAAGTTTGAAGAACCTAGGGGCAGGATTGGAATAAAGACGCAGACATAGAGAATGGACTCGAGGACACGGGGATGGGGCAGGGCAAGCTGGGACGAAGTGAGAGAGTGGCATGGACATATATACACTACCAAATATAAAATAGGTAGCTAGTGGTAAGCAGCCGCGTAGCACAGGGAGATCAGCTCGGTGCTTTGTGACCACCTAGAGGGGTGGGATAGGGAGGGTGGGAGGGAGATGCAAGAGGGAGGAGATATGGGGATATATGTATATGTATAGCTGATTCATTTTGTTATAAAGCAGAAACTAACACACCATTGTAAAGCAATTATATTCTAATAAAGGTGTTAAGACAAATATAATGGTCTGGGGGCTTCCCTGGTGGCGCAGTGGTTAAGAATCTGCCTGCCAGTGCAGGAGACACGGGTTCAATCCCTGGTCCAGGAAATCCCCCATGCCACAGAGCAACTAAGCCCACGTGCCACAACTACTGAGCCTGCATTCTAAAGCCTGGGAGCCACAACTACTGAAGCCTTTGCACCCTAGAGCCCACGTGCCACAACTACTGAGCACACGTGACACAACTACTGAAGCCCACACCCTCTAGGGCCCACGTGCTGCAAGTACTGAGCTGCACGCTGCAACTACTGAAGCCCGCGCACCTAGAGCCGCCCTCCGCAGCAAAAGAAGCCACCACAATAAGCCTGTGCACCACAGCGAAGAGTAGCCCCTGCTCGCTGCAATTAGAGAAAAGCCCGTGCACAGCAACGAAAACCCAACGCAGCCAAAAAAATTAATTGATTAATGAAATAAAAGTAATGGTCTGGGGTCTCTTAGCTGAATATGAAAAATTGAGAAGTAAGTGGGGGTAGTGGTCAATGAGGTTGGAAAATAGAGAGGATTTGAACCAGTGGCTGAAAGGAGAGGGAACTGTAGACAAAAAGCAGGATGCCTGAGCTAGTGATTTCAGAGGTGGAGTCGTTGCTGTGATGAAAAAGACTAGAGGAGAAGATCTTTGGAGATATTTCCACTTTTCCAGTTTGAACACCTTCCCCTGGTGGAGATGAGTACATTTGCTTTCTATCGTCATTAACTTTACAACACCTTCCCCAAGGGGGTGTTCATTATCCTCCCGAAACAGAGCAAAAATTAGCGTTTTTAGTTCTCTTGGATTTCAGGCACTCTGATCTGCCTCTTGGACTTCCTGTCACTTTTTCATCCATCCTTGAGTACATGTTCCTCCTTATGGGTCCTTTTTTTTTTTTTAACTTTTTATTTTATATTGGAGTATAGCCGATTAACTATGTTGTGATAGTTTCAGGTGCACAGCAGAGGGACTCAGCCATACATACACATGTATCCATTCTCCTTATGGGTCCTTGTAAACACTGAGCTCCTGAGAAATTCCACCATCCTACCACTCTGATTCTGTAAATGTCTTTTGCTCATGTGTGTCATAATAGGCTAGGTTATTCTGTGCTAACAAAGGACCCCAAAATCTCAGGCTGGAAGGTATGGAGGCACTAAAACGTATCTGCATTTTACAAATGAGTAAACTGATCTTCAGGGTGTCTGTAAAACGTGCATGGCCCTCAGCGGGCAAAACCCTAGGAAGACAACACTTATATTTCCGCAAAGGCTACGCCTAAACAATTAAATGCTCTGAGTGAACGCAGTTGTGCTTCCAATTCCTCTGGACCACGATGCACTATGCAATCTGCGTCTTTATGCTAGTGGAGAAGTGCTCCCATCCAGAACTCAGTAACACCCACCCCGGGGCTGACGGGGGCGCTGGATGTAGATAGTGACCAGGGGCCCCATTCTAGATAGTGTGGAGGCGAGTCTGCTTACGACAGAGATGGCCAAGCAGGGGACATAAAACAGGAGAGACAGTGGAGTTCTCCGGGTGGGGTCCACGTCCTGTCACTGGGTACATTCTGTACACACGAGCCCCTCCCTTGCTTGCACTCAATTCATGAAGACTTGACTTCATCACGGAGGAGTTGGGGAAAGGTGGGGTCTGGCTCCGTGCGCCCCAGCCGGCGTCCCCTGCCCCGCGGCAACCCCTCCCAGATCAGGCAGAGCCCTGGATGAACCCCAGCGGGTAGAGAGGCGGGGAGAAGCTGCGGGGTGGAAGGCGGGGCGGGCCGCTGCCTAGCCGGCCAATAGGCAGCTCTCCAGCGCGGAGCCTGGAGAGGGCAGGGGATTCGCCACTAGCACCACCGCCTCCAGAGTTTCTCTTGTGGATGCACAGCCCCAGTGACTCCGCTCCTCCCGGCGCAGAGGGGCTCCAAGAGGCCGGAGGAGCGCACTCGGGACGGGATTTCCGAGGAAAGGGAGAGGAAGGGCGCCCCACCCGCTCTGGAGGGGTTCAGTGAACGATGAAGGGCCGGCGGCGGCGGCGGCGCCGAGAGTACTGCAAGTTCGCGCTGCTGTTGGTGCTGTACACACTGGTGCTGCTGCTCGTCCCCTCTGTCCTGGACGGCGGCCGCGACGGGGACAAGGGCGCTGGGCACTGCCCGGGCCTGCAGCGCAGCCTGGGAGTGTGGAGCCTGGAGGCGGCGGCGGCGGGCGAGCGCGAGCAGGGCGCCGAGGAGCGGCCCGCCGCGGAGGAGGACGCGGGCCGGTACCCCAGGTCCCGGAGCAACCTCAACGGCGCCGTCGGGGAGGCGGCGTCTCGCGAAAAGCAACACATCTATGTGCACGCCACCTGGCGCACGGGCTCGTCGTTCCTGGGCGAGCTCTTTAACCAGCACCCGGACGTTTTCTACTTGTATGAGCCCATGTGGCATCTGTGGCAGGCGCTGTATCCGGGAGACGCCGAGAGCCTGCAGGGCGCGCTGCGCGACATGCTGCGCTCGCTCTTCCGCTGCGACTTCTCGGTGCTGCAGCTGTACGCGCCGCCGGGGGATTCCGCCGCGCGCGCCCCGGACGCGGCCAATCTCACCACGGCCGCCCTCTTTCGCTGGCGGACCAACAAGGTCATCTGCTCGCCGCCGCTGTGCCCCGGCGCGCCCCGGGCCCGCGCCGAGGTCGGCCTCGTCGAGGACGCCGCCTGCGAGCGCAGCTGCCCACCCGTGGCTCTCCGCGCCCTGGAGGCTGAGTGCCGCAAGTATCCGGTGGTGGTCATCAAGGACGTGCGCCTCCTCGACCTGGGCGTGCTGGTGCCCCTGCTGCGCGACCCCGGCCTCAACCTGAAGGTGGTGCAGCTTTTCCGCGACCCGCGGGCCGTGCACAACTCGCGCCTCAAGTCTCGGCAGGGGCTGCTGCGCGAGAGCATCCAAGTGCTGCGCACCCGCCAGAGGGGCGACCGCTTCCACCGCGTGCTGCTGGCGCACGGCATGGGCGCTCGACCCGGGGGCCCGTCCCGCGCACTGCCCGCCGCCCCGCGCGCCGACTTCTTCCTGACCGGCGCGCTCGAGGTGATCTGCGAAGCCTGGTTGCGCGACCTGCTGTTCGCGCGCGGCGCGCCAGCGTGGCTACGGCGCCGCTACCTGAGGCTGCGCTACGAGGACCTGGTGCGGCAGCCGCGCGCCCAGCTGCGCCGCCTGCAGCGCTTCGCAGGGCTGCGCGCGCTCGCCGCGCTCGACGCCTTCGCGCTCAACATGACGCGCGGCGCGGCCTACGGCGCAGACCGGCCCTTCCACCTGTCGGCGCGCGATGCCCGCGAGGCCGTGCACGCCTGGCGCGAGCGCCTGAGCCGAGAGCAGGTGCGCCAGGTGGAGGCCGCATGCGCCCCAGCCATGCGCCTGCTGGCTTACCCTCGCAGCTGGGAAGACGGCAACGCCGAGCCGTCCGAGGACGAGGAGACGCCGTTGGAGACGGGGGCCGACGGCGCCACGTAGCCCCGCTCCCGCGCGCCCGGGACGGATCCGGGTAAGGTGGCCCCCGGCAGGGTAGGGTCAGGAAAGGGTCTTGGGGAGCTTGGATCAGCCTTCAGGGGGAGGGGAGGGATGCCATCTCAGATCGATCTCACCCGATGAAAATAGATCCGAGCGGTAGGGGAAGTCCAGCTGGGAGCATTTGGGAGAGTCATTGGGATCTCTAGCATAGCCCCCTGCCTTCTCAAAGGAAGACCCAGAGAAGCGAGAGGTTAATTATGGCTAAGGCGGAACGCAGGTCTCCACACTACCAGTTTCCCCTATGAAGTAAAAGGTAGGATCGTCTGTGGAGAATGAGGAATGGGGGAAGGAGAGGGAAGAGGGATATCACGGGTCTGAGCAGAGTAGAGAAGGTTTGAAAGTCACAATGAAACTTGAGACTGGGAATTGACATGAAAAGTACAGGATTTCGGGGACCATATGAGGTCCATGATTATGACTTTATCTTGATGCCACTAGGTCCTGTGGGGAAACCTTTTGCAGCAGTGTTTGCAGGCACAGGGAAAACCAAAAGCAAAATTTGGGGGAAAGTTATTGACTCTTATCCTACCTACCCCTAATCTGTTTCATATTTCTCTGCCTCTGCCTCTCTGACGTGCAGACTTCGAGGCTTTCTTTCAGATTTACCAAACATACAGTCATAGGCTTCTCTTGCAACAGCTTTTGCACATGTGTGTGCCTCAGGCTCTGGTATACTGGCATGGAATGGACTTTGCTTTCCCCTGGCTCGAGGGGTGGCTCCCCCCACCTCCCACCTCCGCCCCCAATGGCTGGCGCTCCCAGGATATTTGACCATATTCCGTTCACATCAGGTCACAAAAGCTGCCTGGTCTGCTTCCTCTAGTGCGGACAGAACCTCAGGGCTGGGCTTCCCTCACTCTGCCCGATCCACTTGAGAGATGGAACCTTGGATTGGCAGTAGCAGCTTTGGCTGTGACTGCTGAAGGAGCTTTGTGAAAAGACATTCCCTTTCTGCCCCCCCCCATTTTTTTCTTTCTCTGTAAAGCATATATCCTAAGGTATCCTAAGATGCCAAAATGGGGCTTAAATGATCTCAAAATGTGTTCAGCGTCTGGTTCGGTCTATGGCCTGTTCATTGGGATGAGGGAAGTTTGTTCTACATGATGTTGACCTCAGGAGTCTAGTTAGTGGCGTGGGAATGCGATTTCCCAAACTTTGTGTGAGCTGGAAGAGTGCAGCCTTCTGCACTGTGCAGTCCAGAGGAGGAAAAGCAGTGCCGGGTGGGCGGAAATGACTTAAGTTTCCATTCATTAGTTTATAGTGTAATTCAGTATTCCTCTGGGATGAAGCTCTGAGGACAATAGTCGAAGACGTTAATGAAGATGGATTTTGTTGTTGTGAATAGAGCCAGGGTTTCAGAGTGATTTCGGAAGCTGATTTTCCTCCTAGTGATCAAGTCGTTTTCTTAGTTTCTGTAATTGCTTAGGAAGTCTGTGTTCTTTCCTGATTTCCAGAGTGAAGGTAAAAGGAACAGGGTGACTTGTCACATTTTAACAAAAACATCCTTTCATCTGCTAATCCTGTATTTACAGATGTAACATAATGGGTCTCCAATCCTCCTTCACCGGTCTGAGGGAACGCCTCTCGAGGACAAATGGCTGCAGCATTATATGGTTTTAAGAATTGACAATCTCCCAGAAACTCTGACTCTTTTTTTTTTTCATTTTTACTAACATTTGGCACTGACTGGGGTGAGGTAAGAAAGTGAATAGAGAGGAGGGTTAGAGGACACAGTCTTCATCCTCTAGGAGGTTAGAGTCTGTGCACGTGACAGTGACTATGGGGCCAGACATCGGTGCTGCTGTTTGGAAGAGCCAATGGGGCTTCCTTTGCAGGGCTGCAGGGACATCTGGCAACAAGCTTTAGGCTCTTTCAAACTCTGGTGACTGAGCTCTTCCTCCCACATTTCTGCTGGAATTATCGGGCACTTACCATGTCACCACCAACTAGTGGATTTATCAAAATGCTTGTATTCCTGGTTCCGAGAAAGATAATGTTACCAACCAACTGATGAGTTTCCAAAAGTCTGTCACACTCCACTCTAGGAATGGGAAGGGGATGGATCCTCAGGTGCGATGTGTTGAGTTAGGCATTGTGGATATATCATTACTGTGACTGTCGATGAAAATAAGCGATAAACAATCTATAATAAGAATAGGAAAGAGTTTTATTTGAGCCAAACTGAAGACTATAGCCCCGAAGATTGGAAGACAGTCAGATAACTCTGAGGAACTGCTCCAGAGAAGCTTGGTTTTCAGACCAGTTTTACATCTTGTCAGAACAAAGAACACTAAGCAACTCAGGGATCCGTTCCTTCAAGCTTTCCAAAAACAAACAGACAAACAAAACAAAACAAAAGAGATCAGCACGTACACCGCGAGCCAGTATGTCCTCAGCACCTGGGAAGGGAGTCTTATCATTGAAGGAGTACCAGCATGAGCGTCCCAGGAAGGAAGGCATTTAATCTTTATTTTTAACACAGACATTCTTTACTTCTGGTCAATGCGCCCTTTTCTTTAATAATTAAAGTAGAAGTACCGTGTACGTTTGATAGGCCACAAACAGGCTGTTTTAGTTAGCATCACATTCGGGTTAAATCATGTATAAGCCAGAATGACTTCCCCATACCTCCATATGTGAACATTTCTTTCATCATGACATATTATCAGTTTTACAGATGAGAAATCAGAGATTCAGAGAAGTCAGGTACCTTGCCCAAAGTCACACCTGGGCTGCTGGGCTGCTGAGCTGAGTGTTAGACCCCAGAGCTCAGAATCTCTCCATTATAACACGCCCTCACCTGCCCGCCCCCTCTCCTTTACTGTCCCCTGGCACCCTTTTGGCACTGCAGCCAGGCATAGTGGCAACTCTAGGGTGAGAACCACACTTAGCTTTATTACTAACAAACACTGAACAAACCAATAAAATATCCCTGAGTGCTGCCAACAGCACCTACACGGGAGAGCCCCTGACTCTATAGCCGTCCTCCTCATGGCTGTCCTTCGCTTGGGGCACCTGAGCACCCTTGGGGCACCCTTGGCTCAGCAGTGAAGAGGGACTGCACGTGAATTAACCTGAGCGACTTCTGGATGCTCCAGACCTGACAGCCAGGATTTGGCAGGGAGGGAGTCAGTGCGCTTTTTTTCAGGGCTGGGTGGGGACCGCAGCACCAAACTAAGTCACCGAGGACCCCAGGCCCTTTCCATCTTTTCCATCTTCTTGGCTTTTGTTCACCAACTTATCTTCCCACTGTCACAAGACGGTAGCCTCAACAAGAAGCATCACTTCCTCACCCAACCACACAGGGTTGTGAAAATGCAGAAAGGAAGGAAGGTGGTTACTAAGGGGTAGCGTTTTCCCTCATGTATCTGTCTTTCCTCCAATCTGGTTATAAAACCATCCCCAGAAACCCCTACCCCAGTCGACTTCCTTTTATGTCTCACTGGCTAGAACTGGGTCACGTGTTCTGCCCTAGCCCAGTAATTGGTGAAAGGGAAGGGGGTTGTCATGATTGGCTTAGACCAGTGGGTTCTCAGCCCTGGCTGAACATTACAGTCACCTGAGGAGCTTTTCTTTTCTTATGTCAATATTAAAAATCCTCCATCCTCAGAGATTCTGATTTAATTGGTCTGGGGTGGGATCCAGTTATATAATTACTGTATAATCCCCCAGGGGATTGTATAGTGCAGCCAAAGTTGAGAGCCACCTACCTGGACCCGTCATGCTTCATCCCCTGGGCTGAGCCCTTGCCACTGGAACAGGATGAGGATGCAGACTAAAGTTGATGAGCAGCGAACTGTCTGTCATAGTCGTTTCTGTGAAAGAACTTGGAGCTGTGAAATACCAAGCAGCTGTAGGGTGTTAATATGGAAACGTCTTAAATTATTCACGGCTCCATTTATCACCCTCTCACATTCCTTCAAATGCTTTGTTGTCTGTATCTCCTTATCTGTAATCCATCATGGTACACTATCCACTACCATTCTGAACAGACTCATGTGCTGTCCTATCCTTTTCAGCATGTATCCGTTTGACCTCTGCCCTTGGTAGGACCCAAGATTTCATTTCATTAGGCATTTAAGGCATCTTGGTCTTTGTTCTTCACAAGATAGACGGACCCTCTGATTGAAATTAGGAAGGGAGGTAAGTGCACTGTAACCGAAACCCCAACAATCAGAAAGTGTTCTTTCTAAGGAAATCATCCAAACAAAAAGAAATGAGCAGCCATCACCAAATCCCTAACAAAGCATTTTGAAAGTCATTCCATTTTAGTAAAGCCAAATGGCTTATGTATAAAAATCACTGAAAGGGAAACCTCTTGCTTAAACAGTAGTCTGTACTGCTAAAGAATAGGCATTTGTTAAACATTGTTCCTACCTAGAATTTCTCATTCAACAAAATTTGTTCAAATCCCTAATTGTAGTAAAAGAATGAAGCTAGAACACTCCCTAACACCATGCACAAAAATAAACTCAAAATGGATTAAAGACCTAAATGTAAGGCCAGACACTATCCAACTCTTGGAGGAAAACATAGGCAGAACACTCTATGACATAAATCACAGCAAGATCCTTTTTGACCCACCTCCTAGAGAAATGGAAATAAAAACAAAAATAAACAAATGGGACCTAATGAAACTTCAAAGCTTTCACACAGCAAAGGAAAGCATAAACAAGACGAAAAGACAACCCTCAGAATGGGAGAAAATATTTGCAAATGAAGCAACTGACAAAGGATTAATCTTCAAAACTTGCAAGCAGCTTGTGCAGCTCAATATCAAAAAAACCAAACAACCCAATCCAAAAATGGGCAGAAGACCTAAATAGACATTTCTCCAAAGAAGATATACAGACTGCCAACAAACACATGAAAGAATGCTCAACATCATTAATCATTAGAGAAATGCAAATCAAAACTACAGTGAGGTGTCATCTCACACCGGTCAGAATGGCCATCATCAAAAAATCTAGAAACAATAAATGCTGGAGAGGGTGTGGAGAAAAGGGAACCCTCTTGCACTTCTGGTGGGAATGTGAACTGGTACAGCCACTATGGAGAACAGTATGGAGGTTCCTTAAAAAACTACAAATAGAACTACCCTATGACCCAGCAATCCCACTACTGGGCATATACCCTGAGAAAACCAAAATTCAAAAAGAGTCATGTACCAGAATGTTCACTGCAGCTGTATTTACAGTAGCCCGGAGATGGAAACAACCTAAGAGCCCATCATCGGATGAATGGATAAAGAAGATGTGGCACATATATACAATGGAATATTACTCAGCCATAAAAAGAAACGAAATTGAGCTATTTGTAATGAGGTGGATAGACCTAGAGTCTGTCATACAGAGTGAAGTAAGTCAGAAAGAGAAAGACAAATACCGTATGCTAACAGATATATATGGAATCTAAAAAATTGGTTCTGAAGAATGTAGGGGCAGTACAGGAATAAAGACACAGATGTAGAGAATGGACTTGAGGACACGGGGAGGGGGAAGGGTAAGGTGGGACAAAGTGAGAGAGTGGCATGGACATATATACACTACCAAATGTAAAATAGATAGCTAGTGGGAAGGAGCCGCATAGCACAGGGAGATCAGCCCAGGTGCTTTGTGACCACCTAGAGGGGTGGAATAGGGTGGGTGGGAGG
>NW_021703779.1:40935468-40935719 GCF_005190385.1 Monodon monoceros
TGAGGTGGATAGACCTAGAGTCTGTCATACAGAGTGAAGTAAGTCAGAAAGAGAAAGACAAATACCGTATGCTAACACATATATATGGAATTTAAGAAAAAAAAATGTCATGAAGAACCTAGGGGTAAGACAGGAATAAAGACACAGACCTACTAGAGAATGGACTTGAGGATATGGGGAGGGGGAAGGGTAAGCTGTGACAAAGCGAGAGAGAGGCATGGACATATATACACTACCAAACGTAAGGTAGA
>NW_021703779.1:40936119-40989302 GCF_005190385.1 Monodon monoceros
GTGTGTGTGTGTGTGTGTGTGTGTGTGTGTGTGTGTGTGTGTGTGTGTGTGTGTGTGTGTGTGTACATATAGATAGGTACTTGAGTGGCAGGGATGCAGTAAGGCGCGAGCAATTTTAAAAAACACATCCACATCCAAATTATTATTGCCCCTTCGTGAGGTTAGTGCTGCCTTTGACCAAGACATTCTTGGAGCTCCCCCTTGGGGCTGCCTTCCCAGGCAGGACCCCCTCAGTTGATGGTGGATTTACTGTTTAGGAAAAATCACGGCTCATCAAATGTGGTGAGTGAAGCGGGCGAGGAGGCTGGTCCTGCGAACTGAGGTGTGGCCATAGAGTAATAGCAGAGTCATTCCTTGGCTCATATGAAATCAGTTTTTATATTAGGGGACAGGAACCCAGGCATCAGAGCCTGGCTTTCCTGGTTACTACATGATTGACCTTGGCAAGTCCCTAAACCATTTTGGCTTTAGTGTTCTACCAATAAGAAGACGAGGTTGAATTAAGAGGATTTACGAGTTTTCTTGGCACTAAATGGGGGTGTGTGTGACATTTATCGAGTGCCTATTTTGTGTACTGTGTTACTAGCTTAGTGCATGTTGTCCGAGTTAGTCCTCATCTTAGCTTTATGACGTACATAGTATCCCCATTGTATGGATGGTGAAACAAGCTCAGAGAGGTTGGGTAATTGCTAAGGATAACACAGCCAGAGGATTAAAATCAGGTGCTCTCTATTTTGAAACTAGTGTTAAAAATTTTTTAGGAATAATATAAGCACGTGGCGAAAAAAGAGTTCAACAGTTTAGGAGGATATAAAATACCTGCCAGGCTCACTTCATAGAAGTAACCACTACGTTTCTTGTGATATATGTCTAGAAATATTTTATGCAAATTCAAACAGAAGTATGTAGGCTTTTTGTACTTAAATCTTTTTATTTTTAATTCCTTAAAATTTAAAAATTGAGATCTGACATAACATTATATTAGTTCCAGGTGTACAACATAATGGTTCACTCTTTGTATATATTGCAGTAGATCTCCACAGTTAGTCTAGTTACTATCCATCACCACACAAAGTTATGTAGTTTTTTTCCTTATGATGAGAAATTTTAAGATCCACTTTCTTAATAACTTTAAAATATATGGGAATTCCCTGGCGGTCCAGTGGTTAGGACTCCGTGCTCTCACTGCTGAGGGCCCGGGTTTGATCCCTGGTTGAGGAACTGAGATCCCACAAGCCGTGTGGCACGGCCAAAAAATAATAATAATACACACACACACACAGCATTATTAACTGTAGTCACCATGCTGTATATTACATATCCCTGACGTATTTATTTTATACCTGGGATTTTATACCTTTTGACCCCTTCACCCAGTGCCTCTGGCAACTACCAGTCTGTTCTTTGCATCTGCAAGTTCATGGGTTTTGGGGTGGGAGGCGGAGGGCTAGATTCCACATATAAGTGACAGCATACAGTATTTGTCTTTCTCTTTCTGACTTATTTCACTTAGCATAATGTCCTCAAGGTCCATCCATGTTGTCACAAGTGGTGATATTTCATTCTTTTTTATGGCTGAATAATAGTCCCTTGTACACGTATATACCACATTTGCTTTATCCATTCATCCACTGATGAACACATAGGGCATTTCCATATCTTGGCTATTGTAAATAATGCTGCAGTGACCATGGGGGTACAGATATCTTTTTGAGTTAGTGTTTTCATTTCCGTTGGGTAAATACCCAGCAGTGGAATTGCTAGATCATATGATGGCTCTATGTTTAACTTTTTGAGGCACTTCCATCCCATCTTCCGTAGTGGCTGCACCAATTCACATTCCCACAATTCTTAGGTGACAGCGAGGGGCACTTTGTTGTACTGGATTTCTGCTGTCATCTACTTAAAGTCCAGAAACATGATGGCAAAGATGAGTTTATGAAAACCGTGCCTTTGAGGAAGATGGTGGAGAGAATTCGAATTCGCAAGTCCCAGATTCTAAATGATGAGGTAATCACTATCTTGGATAAGTACTTGAAGTTGTGCTATGGAGAGAACATGGCCATGGGGCACGTTCACCGCTCTCAGCCACCCATCTACCAGTCCCTGGCCAGCAGCTGAGGGCACGTATATCACCTGTTTTTTTTTTTTATAAGTAAATAAATAAATTTATTTATTTTTGGCTAAGTTGGGTCTTTGTTGCTGCGCGCGGGCTTTCTCTAGTTGCGGCGAGCGGGGGTCTACTTTTCGTTAGGTGCGCGGGCTTCTTGTTGCGGTGGCTTCTCTTGTTGCGGAGCACAAGCTCTAGGCCCGCGGGCTTCAGTAGTTGTGGCTCGTGGGCTCGAGAACGCAGGCTCAGTAGTTGTGGTGCACGGGCTTCATTGCTCCTCGGCATGTGGGATCTTCCCAGACCAGGGCTCGAACCCGTGTCCCCTACATTGGCAGGCGGACTCCCAAACACTGTGCCGCCAGGGAAGCCCTATCACCTGTTTTTGAAAAGTCCCAATACTGACTACATTTAATAACTATAAGGGCATGTTTTTCGTTCTATAAATTGTTTAGTGAGAATTTTAGGGACTAGTTTTCAGTATCTTTGTGCCAGTTAAACGGGGTTGTTTTTTTTTTTTTTTTTTTGGCTGCACGGCTTGCAGAATCTTAGTTTCCCCACCGAGGATCGAACCTGGGCCCCCTGCAGTGGAAGCGCAGAGTCCTAACCACTGGACCACCGGGGAATTCCCTAAAGCGGCATGCTTTTCAATCTAAAAAGCTTAATTTTATAAAATTGACTTACTTTTCTAGACTAAAATTGTATACGCTTTTGGTAATTGGAAACTCTGAGAATATTGGCTGCTGATTGTTGCCATCATGTTCTTACAAAATTATTTTCCATTTTTTATAGAATGTTCCCACAGCTAGCTGTGTCATAAGGTACTGCTCAGTTCATCCATTTATCCTTTGGCAAAGGGTCAGTAATGTTTAGAGAAAGATTTGTGGGCTTAAACAAGAAACTTAATGCCAGCGAATTGATTTAAAATCCTTTACCAATTAGCATTAAACTTAATGATTAAGTATTTCACTTTTGTTTAGAGATTTTTCTGAGGGCCTTTTGTGAAGAATCTTTTCTAAGTAATTCTTCCCTTTCCTTTTTTGTGTCAGTGTTTCAGAAAATAGTGAACTCGAGTCCTCTGCTTTCTCTAAATCCACTTGTGACAAAAGCTAATTTGTGAGGTATGATTTAAAGGTTACAGAGATAAAACTAATGAAACCTAAAATGACAAAAAGTTCCTATACCTTCTTTTCAGTGACTGTCTAGTATTTCATTGTAGGAATGTATTGTAACATATTTAACCAGTTCCTAGTCCCAACATTTCATTGCTGCATTTTTAATAGCATCTTTTGCATACATGTAAGTACATCTGTAAGAAAAATTTCTGTAGTAGGGTGATGGTATAGAGTAAAAGGTATACAGGCTTTTTTACATTTTGAGAGGTTAAGTTGTTCAACGTTGCACCAACATCTGCCCCCACCAGCTGTTTCTTGGAGTGTCCGCTTCCTAGACTTTCAACAACAAGCATTTTATCTATTTATTTTTTCAGCATGGCTAGTGTGATAGGTGGAAAACCCTTTCTCCCAGCGCCCTGGCCCTCTCTGACCCTACAGTTCATCTCAGGCGGTGAATAAATGCCTCCCACCTCAGGTTGTGATAACCAGATGCCAAGATGAAATTCATTCCTTAGTCCTTCTTCGACGCACCTGGGTTTGCAAAGTGTCACTTCTGTGGTTCTTTTGAAGGACTGGACACATCTTGAAATCAAAGTGATCATCCCTTTATAAAACCACACTTACACAGGACATCAGGTTGTAGCAAGCTTCTTATTAAGCTGAACTTCTCCTGCTACTGCTGCAGGGGATTGTACCTAGTGACTTGAACTTCAGCTATTTCGGGACACTATCAGTGGGGAACTGAGGCTGATTTTAAATGAGGTTGAACTCTATACGTTTTCTCTCTACTCCTGAGAGCCCTCTTTATTGGTGGGGGCGGGGAGGTGGAAGGCAGAAGTGCCCATTTGCAGTTGTTGAGGCAGGATTCAGAGGATTTTCAAAGAGGCTTTTTTAGTCTGGGCAGGGATTTGTTTCCCATGAATATTAATGTAATATAAATAATTGGGAGTGATGCTTTTAAAAAACATTTATAAGCAGCTGGCTTAAAATTCCTCAGTCCAAACAGTACAGAAAAGACTGAAACTTAAAAAAAGCCTGGCCCCTCATCCTCTCACTTTGTAATGGAACCTGAGGAACTTGCTCTATTGAAAGAACCATTTCTACTCAGGTGCAGTATAAAATAAGAACAGTAGGGACTAAGAAACAGCTCTGGCCCAAGTTCAAGAACACAGGGAAGTGGAGAACTACTGGGGAGTTGAACAGGAAGCAGTTTCAGTCGGAGCAAAGTTGCTGAGCTCAGTGATGTCTGCATGGGAATGGGAAGCCTTCAGCTCTGCCCCAGCCCACAGGCACCAAGCCAGAGGCCGTCAGTCCACTGGATGCTGAGAAGACATTGGAACGGCAGCTGGCAGTGAATGTTTTGAAATCTGGGGGGTTAAGGGGCGGTGGAAGACGACCACCACGTTTGACTTCAATGATGACCACAGTGAGCAAATTTCTCCTCCCCTGAAATGGATGCAGCAGGGGGCTTGGCTGTAGAGTCACATTCTAAAAATAGCCACTGAGGTAGACTTGTGTTCTTCTTTTTTTTTTTTTTTTTTTTGTCATCATTATTTTTTTTACATCTTTATTAGAGTATAATTGCTTTACAATTGTGTGTTAGTTTCTGCTTTATAACAAAGTGAATCAGTTATACATATACATATATCCCCATATCTCTTCCCTCTTGCGTCTCCCTCCCTCCCACCCTCCCTATCCCACCCCTCCAGGTGGTCACAAAGCACCGAGCTGATCTCCCTGTGCTATGCGGCTGCTTCCCACTAGCTATCTATTTTACATTTGGTAGTGTATATATGTCCATGCCACTCTCTCGCTTTGTCACAGCTTACCCTTCCCCCTCCCCGTATCCTCAAGTCCATTCTCTAGTAGGTCTGTGTCTTTATTCCTGTCTTACCCCTAGGTTCTTCATGACATTTTTTTCCCTTAAATTCCATATATATGTGTTAGCATATGGTATTTGTCTTTCTCTTTCTGACTTCACTCTGTATGACAGACTCTAGGTCTATCCACCTCATTACAAATAGCTCTTGTGTTTTTCACTCGTGGAATGGAAGCCCTTTCTTTTAAGTGTTACCTTCAGGCAGAGGTGTTAGAAGGAGCCCCGAAGGCACAGGGAGAGTTGTGAGAATGTGAAATCCAATCGCTTAGAGGGCCAGCTTGGACAGATTAATCTTGTGTGATTAAGACGGTTTGGTCACAGTAACCAGCAGGCTGGAAACAGAAAGCAGCCTAACTGAAAGGCTGAAGTAGAACATTACAGAAGCATTTGTAAACTATGGGGAGCGGGTGGGGACTCGAGACTCTGAGTTCTTTTGTAAAGATGATGAACTGGGGAAAGTTAGGAACAGCACAACTGGGAGGCTGGCTGAAGCAGTCCTGACATACATACAGATCAAGTGATCATCAAGGAAAAAATGTCCCAGGGCTTTGAGGGTCACTTTCCCCATGACTGAGACCAGACATTACCAAAAAGGACTCATTACTGCCTCGGAGAGCTTATGGGAACAGTAAGCCAAAAATACTAAAACCAAGATAATGTTTTAAAAATAGGACTTCCTTTCAAACAGCCTAGAGCTGGCGTATGTTAAATATACAGATTTTAGAAGCAATAAAATAGATGCTGTCTCTTCCTGTAATAAAGGATATTGCTAACAGGGATGTGAGAAGGGAAAACAATACATTTTTCAGGTTCTGCAAACAACAAAAAAGTTAAACTTTGTTGCCTTTCTGTGCACTCCCCTCCCCCACCCCATCCCCCCAGCTGGGAATTGCCAAGGAGACTATTTTACAAAAAGGAGATGGTTGGCTAAAAATAAACACACAGCCCTACCGAAGACCAACAAAACTCCCAGCATTATCGAATGCCTTTTAGATTTATTTTTATTTCTCAGCAGTCAAAGAGAAGGAGAAATCATTCTGAGCTCAGGAAAAATCCATGTCCTGCTCCTAAGTATGGCAATCTCTGGCAATCCTACAGGCCCAGGAGAAGACTGGTGTACGGCTCGCCAGTTTCCTGTGAGAACGTGAACCTGCTCTTGGCCATGGGGCCATTTCATCCCTGCCAGACTGTGCACAGTGCTAGGAAAGGGTGGCACAGACACAGTGCCTCGCTCCGCAGGGAGAGAGAACCAGAAGTGATGGGCTAGACTTGGGGTGACACACAAACTCTGTAACCTGACTAGCCATCCTAACCTGTGAATCCTGAAGCTGATCGGGAGTGGCCCTAGTGCCCCCCCACTCCATTTGGCCCCCTGTAGAGGCCAAAGGGCTGCCTGAATGGTAGGTCCAAGCTTCCCAACCCTGTGCCCTCAGTAACCTCTGCCAACCCCACTTGGTAGATGGCAAACATCTACAAGTGGGCGGTCAAATATATATTATAAAATACTGACTCCGTTCCTTTATTTAAGTTGGGAACGACTTTACTCACAAAAGCAAGTAGGTACACCAATTAAAATTGTATCTTGGAGCAGCTCAATGAAAGGAAAAAACAAAAGTCAACTAGCCAAACTCACGTCTTTCCAAGTTTTATTAACACTGGTTTGGAGCGCATTCCTTTTGTTCTGAAGTGAGCTCAAAAATTTAGGAAAGTTTTAGCTGGGGGTGGGTATGATAAAATTGGAAACGTGTTATTATTTTATTCTCTTCTGTTGGGGAAATGTAATGGCCATTCCGTTTTTGCACTGGCTGACTCTGGGTCTTGACTAATGAGTCCCATGGAATGAGGTTTTATTCTGAATTCCGGAGCAGAGAAGTGAGTCCTCTTCTCCCACTGGAGGCAGGGAGGGATGGAGATGCAGCTCAACTCTGGACATGGGCTGCCCAGGGTCAGGCAAGTGGCTTCTCCCCTAGTTTCCCCCTTTACTCCCCAGGCAAGAGTTTTGTTTGTTAGTGGGGTTTTTTTTTTAAAGATTTCTTTGAATGTGGACCATTTTTAAAGTCTTTATTAAATTTGTAACAATATTGCTTCTGTTTTATGTTTTCGTTTCTGGGCGGCAAGGCACGTGGGATCTTAGCTCCCGGACCAGGGATCGAACCCACACGCCCTGCATTGGAAGGCGAAGTCTTAACCACTGGACGGCCAGGGAAGTCCCTTATTTTTCTTTTAAACTCAGCCTCTGTTTTCAAAAGGGAGAGTTGTTTCATGTATTAAATAGGACTGAAACTAGTATTGACTAATGCAAAGATACTGGTGCCCCCTGCCACTGCTACTTAATTTTTCAGATTCAAAGTCTGGAAATGATTTATAACATGTATGCTGCTTCAAGTACACTTCTAGGCTATTTGGGGGGTGTGGTTGTATTAGCAAACTCCATATTTCCTGTTCCATTTTGCTTTAGAGTCACAGGGAGGGAACGCTTGCACTTTGACATTTCTGGTATTTCAAGTATTATTTTAACATTATCCCTAGGCAGCTCCCTTAAAAAAAAAAAAAGACAACTTAATGGCTCTATTGTCACAAACTTTGTCAGTTATTTCCGTTTTCCTTGGCACTGCATTTCACTAATTTGAGGTGAAAACAGGAAGGTGAAGAAAGCTTAACCAAGGTTAACATAAACTTAGATGGTAACATCACTCACAAGGGGGCTGTTCCAGAGTAGGATATTGGGAGATGACCCCCCACACACAAAAAACACGTCGCCCTTGAAAAGGAGGCTAATGCCTGTCCTCGGCCCATTTGTTCTGCAGCGGGTCCGAGAGGAAGGCTGTTACAATAGGCTGGAAAGTAATCCCCCCATGATAACGGGACCCACTGAATACCCGGAAACCTCAGCTCCGGCAGCCAAAATGCCAGGTCCCTGCACCAACTTTTAGCATCTGTGAAGTGGCTTCTGGTGGAGAACCTGGGGCACCTCACCTGGCACAAGTGTGTGCGCAGGGACAGGTGAAACCAAGAAAACTGGAAGGAAAGAGGGTCTAGTAGAAATCTACAAGTGCAATTCAAGGAGGGGAGGGAGGTGCCCATGCCGGTTCGCAGAGCCACCAGGGACGCCCAGGGATCGGTATCTGACTTGAAACCGGCCAGGAAGGCCACTGAAAGAGGCAAGTTCATTTGGCCGAATCTTCTGTTCTCAACCTTGAAAGCCGGCAGGAAGTTGATTCTTCCTCCTCCCCCATCCCAGCTTCAAACGTTGAAAAAAGTTTGATTAAAATGCTAAGAGTGTGTCTTCCTGGGTTATTCCGCCTGGAATGACGTTTCCCTTTGATGGCAATGAGGCTATTAGTAGGTCAACCAGCTGCAATTAGGGCCCGGCTGGTCATTTAAGTACTCAGGGGAACTGTAGCAAAGGAGATAAAATACACCCAACTCATGGGAGTATGACTTTGAATCTTTAAGTAAACAATCCATTTTTTAAAAGTGCAAGTGAATTAATTTGAGTATTAATTAAGCCATTAAGGAATGACTTCACACTTCAATGCCACATATTAAAAAAAAGTCTTTTATACATGCTTCACAAAACAATATACAGAAATCTCTGTAATTCTGGAAATTAATTGCACCAAGACAGTTTTTAAAATTATCTATTCTCTATTATCATACAGGATAGGTCTTGAAATAGTTTTGACTTCAGAATGACCAGAAGGGTCTACACCATTACAGGTGGTTCAGGCAGTAGTCATTCTCCCCAGACGCTGGACAAGTGGAAACAATTTTAACCAAGAAGTTTAGTAGCTTAAAATTTACTTCTACATTGTTAAACATCTAGCAGTTGTAAAAGGGCAAAGCTGGCTACTTGGTAACTGTAGCTGGCTGATAACCTGAGCGTTCAATTTTAAACTATGCATGCAAACTTGAATACTTCATTGCTCCAAATGAATTAGGCCCCATAGTATTAAGAAGAGTGGGGTCTGGAGTTAATTAAATTCTTAATCCTATATCTAAGGAGCTTAAGAATTTGGGGGATCATCACACTAAGAATTCATGGACATGTTAGTGTTTTAAACACAACCAAAAGTAATTAAAATGGGAGGAAATTAACTGATAGTTTTTGTAGGGTCTACTTGGAGGTGAAGTGAGAACTGGAAGGTATTTGAGCATCCCTGCCCTGGTGCGGTGACATTCAGGAACTGAGACCAAACCAGAACAGGAATCCATTTCTGATGTGAAGAAAGGGCCTTGTGGGGTTGCTGCCTGGGCCCAGCCCGGCTTAGCAGGACTTCAGAATTGTTCTTCAAATACCCCAGAGGCAGTAATAGATCTTTGAGGGCACCTGTTTCTCCTCTTCTCCCACCTTGTACTGCTGGGTGATTTGATAAAAAGAAAATTTGGACTTACAAAAAGCAGCTTTTCAGGTAGATTTTTAAAAATTTTTTAAAGAAGGTTTTTAATAAAAGGACTTAAAGAGTGCTTATGGGTCCACAGGTTGGGCTGATAGTATCTCCATAAACATCTGTCAGGACATGGGATACGATCAGGCAACATTTAGCACTTGGTTAGTTTTTGACAGAAAGCCACCCTGAGTTACTGCCAAGTGTTCTCAGTCTTTAAAATGACCCAAATGGAGAGCTGAATGCATTGTACAAAGAAAGAGTGACAGAGGAAAACTTTTTATTTTGAAATAACTATAGACTCATGGGAGGTTGCAAAAATAGTACAAAGAGGTCCAGTGTACCCTTCACCCAGCTTCTCCCAAAGGTAACATGTTACACATCTTACACATAGATCAATATCAACACCATGAAATTGACATTGGTACAATCTACAGGCCTTATTCAGTTTTTAAGTTTTTACGTGCACTCATTTTGTGTGTATGTGTGTGCACAGATCTGTGTGATTTTATCACATATATGTAAACATCACCACAATCAAGATACAGAACTGTTCCATCAGCAAAAAGAAACTCTTGTGCTATCCCTTTATAGTCACATACCCTACCTCATCCCACCCCTTTCCCTGGCAAACACTAATCTGTACCCCATCTCTGTAATTGTGTTATTTCAAGACTGTTATACAAATGGAATCATACAATATATAACCTTTTGAGATTGTCTGTTTTCATTGAGCGTAATTCTCTGGATATCCATCCAGGTTGTTGCATGTATCAATAATTCATTCCTTTTCATTGCTGAGTAGTTTTCCATGGTATGGATGTACCACAATTTGTTTAACCATTAACGCATTTGAAGGGCATTTGGATTGTTTCCAGTTTTGGACTATTACAAATAAAGCTGCAATGCATATTTGGGTATAGGTTTTTGTGTGGATGTAAAATTTCATTTCTCTGAGATGAATGCCCAGGAGTGGAATTGCTGGTTTGTGTGGTATATTATGTTTAGTTTTATAAGAAACTACCAAACTGTTTTTCAGGGTGGCTGTACCATTTTACATTCCCACCAGCAATGTATGAGAGAGAAATTTCTGTGCAGCCTTGCCAGCATTTGGTATTGTTGCTATGTTGTATCTTAGCTGTCCTAATAGGTATGAAGTGGTATGTTATTGTACTCATTTGCATTTTCCTAGTGGCTAGTGATGTTGAACATCTTTTTGTGTGCTTATTTACCATCCATATCTCCTCTTTGGTGAAATGTTGGTTCAGGTGTTTTGCCCATTTACTAACTGGATTGGTTTTTACTCTTGAATTTTGAGAGTGATTGGTATATTCTAGATAAAAGCCCTTTGTCAGATATGTGGTTGCAGATATTTTCTCTCAGACTGTATCTTGTCTTTTCATCCTAACAAGATCTTTGGCAGAGCAGAAGTTTTAAAATTTTGATGAAATCCGATTTATCATTTTTTCTTTTGTAGATTGTGCATTTGATGTCATGTCTAAGAACTGCCTGTCCCTCACCAGTATCACACTGTTGTGATTAATGTCGTTAGATGTAGCTTAATATTGAATAGAGTGACTATTCCTACTCTATTCTTTTCCAGAAAGGTTTTAGCTATTCTAGTTTTTTTGCCTTTCCATATAAGTTTTAGAATAAGCTTTGATAGAATTTGGTAGGAATATTGTTAAAACTATAAATCAATTTGGGGAAAAAAATGACATCTTTACTTGAGTCTTCCAATCCATGAACATAGTTATTTCTCTCTATTGATTTAGATTGTTTGATTTCTTTTATTGGTGTTTTGTAGTTTTTGGCATACAGGTCCTTTATTGTTTTGTTAGATTTATACCTAAGTATTTAATTTGAGTGATCATAAATAGCATGAGTTTTTAAATTTGGTTTTAAGATGTTCATTTCTAGTATATATAAAGTTGATTTTTAAATATTGATCTTGTACCTGCAAATCTGCTGAATTCACTTATTAGTTCTAGGAGTTTGTTTTGTATTCCTTGGGATTTTCTATGTACATAATCATATAAACACAAATAAGGACTGTTTTCTTTCTTTCTTTCCAATCAATATGGCTTTTCTTTTTCTTGCCTTATTTCATTGGCTAGAACTTCTAGCACTATGTTGAATAAGAATGGTAAGTGCAGACACCTTTGTGTTCTTCCTGATCTTAAGGGGGAAGTATTCAGTCTTTCACCATAAATAATGAGGTTAGATGTCGGTTTACGTAGATTTTTTAAACATCTTTATTGGAGTATAATTGCTTTACAATGGTGTGTTAGTTTCTGCTTTATAACAAAGTGAATCAGCTATATATATATACATATATCCCCATATCTCCTCCCTCTTGCGTCTCCCTCCCACCCTCCCTATCCCACCCCTCTAAGTGGTCACAAAGCACCCAGCTGATCTCCCTGTGCTATGCGACTGCTTCCCAGTAGCTATTTTACATTTGGTAGTGTATATAAGTCCATGCCACTCTCTCACTTCGTCCCAGCTTACCCTGCCCCCTCCCCATGTCCTCAAGTCCATTCTCTACGTCTGTGTCTTTATTCCTGTCCTGCCCGTGTGTTCTTCAGAACCATTTTTTTTTCTTTTTAGATTCCATATATACGTGTTAGCATACAGTATTTTGTTTTTCTCTTTCTGACTTACTTCACTCTGTACAGACTCTAGGTCCATCCACCTCACTACAAATAGCTCAAATTTCATTTCTTTTTATGGCTGAGTAATATTCCATTGTATATATGTACCACATCTTATTTATGCATTCCTCTGTCGATGGACATTTAGGTTGCTTCCATGTCCTGGCTATTGTAAATAGTGCTACAATGAACATTGGGGTGCATGTGTCTTTTTGAATTATGGTTTTCTCTGGGTATATGCCCAGTAGTGGAATTGCTGGGTCATATGGTAGTTCTATTTTTAGTTTTTTAAGGAACCTCCCTACTGTTCCACGTAGTCGCTGTACCAATTTACATTCCTACCAACAGGGTAGGAGGGTTCCTTTTCCTCCACACCCTCTCCAGCATTTATTATTTGTAGACTTTTTGATGATGGCCATTCTGACCAGAGTGAGGTGATACCTCATTGTAGTTTTGATTTGCATTTCTCTAATAATTAGCAATGTTGAACATTTTTTCATGTGCCTGTTGGCCACTGTATGTCTTCTTTGGAGAAATGTCCATTTAGATCTTCAGCCCCTTTTTTGATTGGGTTTTTTTTTTTTGATATTGAGCTGTATGAGCTGTTTGTATATTTTGGAAATTAATCCCTTGTTGGTTGCATCATTAGCGAATATTTTCTTCCATTCTGTTGGCTGTCTTCTCGTTTTGTTTATGGTTTTCTTTGCTGCACAAAAAAGTGGCTTCTTTAGGTTACACGTATGTAACTAATCACAACCTACTGGTCTCAACATTTTACTACCACCTCAAGTGAAGTGTAGAAACTTTATGTCCATTAGAAACTTTATGTCCATTTAGGTTCCATTATCCTGTGCCCTTTGTAATTCTCTTATAATATTTTCTCTCTGTATATTGAGAACTACATCATACAATGTTATAATTTTTGCCTCAACTGTCAAACATAATTTTTTAAACTCAAGAGAATAGTCTATTAAATTTACT
Organism: Monodon monoceros; assembly: GCF_005190385.1. Classification (NCBI taxonomy): domain Eukaryota; kingdom Metazoa; phylum Chordata; class Mammalia; order Artiodactyla; family Monodontidae; genus Monodon; species Monodon monoceros. Next base: position 40,949,244 of record NW_021703779.1, read on the forward strand.
TCTATTTTATCCTTTCTGTTCATTCTTCATGATGTTTCAAGTTTCCTTCTTTTATCCTTTCTTTTCTGCTGGAAAAACTTCCTTTAGCAGTTCTTTTACAGCAGTTCTATTGGCAATAAATTCTCTTAGTTTCCTTCATCTGAGAATGTCTTTATTTCACATTCATTCCTGAAGGATATTATCATGGAATATAGAAGTCTGAGTTGACAGTTATTTTCTTTCAGCTCTTGAAAAATGTCATGCCACTTCCTTCTAGCCTCCATGGTTTCAGATATGAAATCCACTGACAGACATTCAAATCATTATTTCCATAAGTAATGCATCATTTCTCTCTAGTTGCTTTCAAGATTTTTTATTTGTCTTTACTTTCCCGAAATTTGATTATGCTGTATCTTGGTGTAGATTTCTTTGGGGTTTTGTTGGGGTTCACCCAACCTCTTGAATCTGTAGGTCTTCTGCCAAATGTGGGAAATTTTTAGCCGTATTTATTCAAGTACTTTTTCAGCCTCAATCGCTATCCCCTCTTTCTGGAACTCTGATTTTAAAAAAATGAACACTAGATCATTTATTGTAGTACCACAGGTCCCTGATGCCCTGTTCATCTTTTTTTCACTCTACTTTCTCTCTTTTGTTCAGATTGGGTAATTTCTATAGTTATATTTTCAGACTCACTAATTCTTTACTGTCATCTGTATTCTGCAATTTGGCCCATCCAGTGAGCTTTTAAAATTTTGGTTATTGTATTTTACAGTTCTAAATTTTCCATTTGGTTCCTCTTTCGTTTTTGTATTATATTTCTTTGCCAGGAATTTTTTTTTTTGCTTCAAGTGTGTAACTGCTAATTGAAGTATTTTTACGATGGTAGCTTAAAATCCTTCTTGGATAATTTCAGTATCTGTGTTGTTTCAGTGTTGGCATCTGTCAGGTGTCTTCTCTCATTCAAGTCAAAATCTCCCTGGTTCTTGGTTTGACAAGTGATTTTTTTTTATTGTATCCTAAACCTTTGGCATACATTTGAACATATATTATAAATCTCTGAATTTTATTTATTTTAGCAGGCCTCCACTGACAATGTGCTGGTAGAAGAAGGGGTGCATCACCTGGTTATTGCCAGGTGGGGGTGGTAGTCCAGAAGCCCTGGCTTCCCCTAGGCCTCTGCTGACAGGAGGGGGGATTTTTTTTTTGAGGTGCTTGGGTTCTTTCTAGGCTGACCCTTTCCCTGCCCTTTGGCTAGAGATAACAGGCTTTTCATGGGGCTTTTATGGTCTATGGCCATTGGTATTTCTGGCCTGCTGGATTCTTCAGCACCCGTCCTAGGATATTGAGGAGGCAAAAAGAAAACCCAGGCAACTCACACCTGTGTTGTTCCTCAACTCCCAAGGTCCCTAGTCAGTCCAGCTTGTTTTTCCTATCCTTCAGAGTCTTATCTTCATCTTATAAATATATTTGGGAATTTTAGTTACACTTTGTGGGAGGAATAAGGAGCAATGCATCTATTCTACCTTACCTGGAACCACAGTCAGCCTGTCTGGAAACTGGTTTTTATTAAACTAAATTCAACTGAAATTTGACATGCTGGCTCTTTCTTTATGTAAATAACCAGTACTAACAGAATGCTAAAGGTCATGAGACAGGCCTCAAGGCATTTATGAAATCAGTTCTTGTCTAATGCTTAATGTGAATCTTTATTGCACATTTTTAATCACCTTGAAAGTGCTCCTTACCCAAACTCTGCTGCATCAGTAGTTCTATCAAGTTTTACTACATTAGAAAATGATGTCAAATTTGGCACATATCCGGGATCAGAGGAAGGATCACAAGAAAGCCAGAAACTGGTGGCAGAACTAGCATGAACATCGTCAGTTCACCCTTTGCCGCTCCCATAAAGTGATGCAGCAATGTGTTTTAATGGAAGATGGAAAAAGCCCAGATCCCACAGAGGTAGGAAGCTGGACTCGTTGCTTATATACAGCCTCAGTTTTACAGAACAGCTGATCGTTGTTGGCATGATTTATTTCGCACATATGAACCAGTACACAAGTGAAAGGTGGATGGTTATATGGTCGGTGCCTAAAGGTACAGCTTCAGTCCCAGCCCTTACCCCACTCTACTCAGCAGGTCTCAGAAAGTTTTCTTCTCAACAGGCGCCCCACAGCAGCAGCTGCAGAAAGCACAGTCACACTAAGAGAGGTGCCCCCATCTTTATCCTCACCAAACACCTCTTGGGTCACAAGCAGAAATGATAGATACTGATTCTGTATGGGTCTACAGCATTGGATAACGCAGCTTAGGTAGGGAAGAGTATAGGTTTCATATTTAAGAGGCCTTATGTCATCAAGGTTCAACAGGCTTTCCGTGGATTTCTGTGTTCTGAAGTTCAAACATCCTTTGTTCCTTCCCTTCCAGGTCAGTCACCACGAACCAGGCCACTCAGCACGTTGTCCCAGCATTGGAGAAGCCATGCTGTGGAGGCAGTCTATCACTGTCAGAGACTGGGGCTTGACTTGGTACCAACTGCTGTGCTATTCTGCGGAGCAGGAATATTATGAGCTGTTAAATAATGACTGACACATTGGTTGAAATGAAGTTTCCAGTAAGGAAGTGACAGTGCAATGTGGATAATTATGGCAATAAAATAGGAAGAGCTTTAGTTCCCAGCCTGACCCTGCCTCTGCTGGAGCCATGTCAACAAGGCGTTCTCAGAACAAAGAAGAGACGTGATTTGGTACCATTTCCCATCAGCAGGTGTCTGGACAAAACATCAATGTGAATAAGGTTCAAGTGCAGTCCCGTGTATCTTGATTAAATTACTTAATATTAAATAAAAGGTCTGGGTGGTATTTTTTAAAATCTGACTCATCCAGCTCTAATTCAAATAGCTCCCCTCACCCCGACCCTTGAATGGAGTTTTAAAAAGTAATTTCTCTCCCTGGGGTGGGAGAACCCTAATGAACTGAAAGAAATTTTTGCTTTTAAATTGTTCTATCTGATGTTTTTGTAAATTATATTATTAAATGACTCTGGAGTCACTGTTAATGACAAGATTTGGTTTTGCTCTGTTATGATGTAGTTCAATTGCATGGTTTAGGGAAAAGCTAGTCTACATACAAAAGAACACAAAGACTATGAAGGAAACTATAGCGAGCTCAATAATCTTAGCAACTAGCCAACACTCAAAGCCTGTTAAAGATGATTGCAGGCCAGGAGAAGTCACAGGCAGAGACCAGGTTTAAAGTGTTTCTTTTAATCCTAAGGCACATTTTTAACATCTAAAAAAAAATCTGTTGCTGCGATTTTTAGATCTAATTTTAAAACTAAAAATTTTCAAGCATCTCGATTAGGGGTCAGCAAAAAACTTTTCTGTAAAGACCCTGATAGTTAATAGCTCAGGCTTTATGAGCAGCTAGTTGTTCACTGCTGTTACAACTCCTCAGCTCTGCGTGAAAGCAGTCACAGACAGTATGCAAATGAGTGAGTGGAGTGTGTGCCAATAAAACTTTATTTACAAAAACAAGCAGTAGGCTGGATTTGGTCCAGGGGCTGCCGTAATTTGTCAATCTCTGTTCTAAATGAAGTTGGAGAGGAATAGCTTCCACCCAGAACAGAACCTCTCTGTGAGGGAAAGAAACAGACTAAGAACAGGATCATACTGCATTCTTCTACTAACGGACAATACTTTTAGAAATACAAAGCAAGATGAGCTCACCCAGTTAATCTTTTTATTTTGAGTTTTGTTAAAAAAAAAAGCTTTGAGAAAAATGTGTTAAATATCAGTAAAGGGCAGGAAAACATGTAGCTAGCTTTATAATATCAATCTAAACATATACACAAAGGCAAACATTAAGTAAAATGCTAGGGAAAGGGAGCACTTTGGGGGCCTAACTCCAGTTTTTCTTATTGCACATAAAGGTTGCTGATAACTCCAAGTCTTCACTTTTTCACAGTTAGACATACTTTAATATTATTTTATATAACATGTTTATATAACATCCTATGTTAATTTTATAAAGCCACCAGTTTGCTACTGTTGAATGGAAGTAAAAGACAAAAATTTCCCCAATTACAGTATGTAAGCTCTCTATAAAAAAATTCCCCAGAAGGTCACAGCAGCCCATAATTAAATTCATCCTATTCTATTTAAAAAACTGCTTTTCAGCTATTAAATGAATCTTGGTGGCCTTCCCATTTAATCATTTTAATAGACATAGTAAAACTTCCTAAGTAAGAAGTACCAGATGTATTTTATGTAAAAAATTAAAAACCTAGGAGGTGACCCTACCATGAAGTCATACTTCGAATGAGTGATTTCAGGGACAAATTCCAAATCCATAGACTTAACACCCGCATGACTGAAAATCATCCCACTGCTTCTCCAAAGCCCAAAGCTGGAATAATCACAACTAAAGTCAACCCCCAAATGTCCATGCAGCTAGATACTCACCCAGTAACACTGGGATCTTAACTTTTTTGAAGTGCTTTAGACAGCAGATGTAGAGTTCTTCATGCTGTTTCCAAGTCCTTTTCCACCTGAGTTCCCCCAACACATACAGGCCCAGATAATTTTCCACTGGCCAAGAGTTGAGCTGACCATGACATGTGGCAGTTCTGTGAACCCATTTGAAAAGGTGGCCATCAGGATGAGAAGGTAACCTCTCCCTCTCCCGAGCACTCTCATGTCTGGTACACATCTTTACAAAGGGCAGCAGAACAGGCAGCCCTTCCTTCTCATCTTTTCCAAGGTTCATGTAGCAGAAAACTGGCTGCCTGTGTGCGCCATGTGGGCCATGGTTAGACTATACCCTGCTTACAGAAATAAAACTGACATCAAAAACTTTGGTTTTGCTCTTTACAATTTCTGCTAGCACTGGCTGACAAGATGGGTTTGTTAATTTATAAAAACTCTGCTTATGAAACTTGGAACTGGAAAAAAATGGTTTATTTCTAGGTCTCGTTTTGAAAGGATTGTCAAAGAGTCTACTTGCTTTTCCTCGTTAGACACTAGCATTGGTTTCCAGAATATTTCTCTGTAGATTGTTCTTATTAGGTTTTAGAAAGAGGGAAGGTCTTTTGAGGTATCCACATGGTGAAAGCAGCATTTAGGTGGGTCGTTTCTAAACTCTAACTCTTGGCCACTAGATGCCCTCAATTTACTGTATCAGAACGCAGCAATTGACACTGGTGAGCCAGATTCTCATTTAAAAAAACAACAGAAGAGATCAGAATTCAATGATACCAGTCTACTGTATTTGACAGACTAGCTCCTACACTAATTCACCTACAGAAGCAACATCAAAAAGCAGGCACGAAACCTGTCAAGTGTCCCATTTCTGAAGTGGAATAAGGAGTCATATACTTACTGAATCAGAAAGCTGACTTTCCAGATGCTCTCAGTCCAGATTGCATTTTATAGCAGATGGGAAAATCAGCTTTCTGATCTACCTCTTAGAACTCGCAATGGGTACCAAGGTAGGTTTCCAAGCGGATGATTTTCCCCTCTGATGAGTTGCTTGTTTGCCCTGCCAGCAACCTCCCCTGAGCGCATCAGCGGTGTTTCTACATTTAGCAATCATTTTGTTCACATTAAATAGCTGACATGATAACATTAACTTCCACTCTGGACATAGAAAGGGAGAGCTATGATGGGGGGTGGGAGGTGTGTGCGTGAAACAGACTTCTGTTTTGGAAAGAACCATTACTTCTTTGCCCGAGACTGAAATGTTCGCGGATAGCTGAGATAACATTCTTTCAGGTTTTCTAAAGAGATTTTGTCAACTGAACCATGAAGGACATTTTCAGGTCTAGAGAACACGGCGTAAAGAGCGCCTTGCTGTTTGCTTGATGAAACATTTGATGCCGCAGCGTGATTTTGGGCTGCAGGGCATCAATGCTTTGTCTGGTCACTCTGAGTCCTGATGGTCAGAGTCCACTTAATCACATATGCCCTTCCTATACCTGTTTCCTAGGAAGAAATACCAAATTTCCTTCTTTAGTTCAGTTCTCCTTGTAGTCCCCAAAAAGAGTATGAAAAGGAATTGCAGGCGTTTTTGTCTTTCCTGTGTCGGTGCTATACAAAAGTTTGCATCTCCTTAATTACCTGCTACCGACACCACCCCCACGTGACAGCAAAGTGATCACAACTTTCCACTTAATACGGGGCCTCTGCTCAGGCAATAAATGGGCCCATCCTTACCCTGAGGAGTCCATCGTGGATGCAGGCATGGGGACAAGCAAAGTGTGAAGAGAAAGAAAGTTCACTTGACTGCAATGGGGACTATTAATATAATCTCAGGTTAAACTGCAAAGATACCATCTCAGAAACCTTCACATTTGATTAGTCTGCAGCTCAGTTAAGACAAAACCCCTTTTTTCCCACAGATGGGGGCAAACATGACAGGTTTTTAATCCCCCCCCCCAAACATACACTCAAGTCGCCCATCTCTCCTTCTCACGCTCTAAGGTTTTCAAAAGTGACCTTTTAGGTTGCACTTTTGTGTGTGTGTGTGGTATGCGGGCCTCTCACTGTTGTGGCCTCTCCCGTTGCGGAGCACAGGCTCCAGACGCGCAGGCTCAGCGGCCATGGCTCACGGGCCCAGCCGCTCCAGGGCATGTGGGATCTTCCCGGACCGGGACATGAACCCGTGTCCCCTGCATCGGCAGGCGGACTCTCAACCACTGCACCACCAGGGAAGCCCTAGGTTGCACTTTAAGAGGTACATTCTTGACTTCTGCAAAGATTAGCATGAAACTCTCACAGCTGCCCAGTCTGTATTACCGATCAACAACTGTTTGTTCCACATGACTAACAACTAAAATAAAACGTTCATTGCTAGGCCATTCTTTAAGGTTCCAAATAGGGTCCACTGCAAGTTCTAGACAAGAGGCTCTCAACCCTAGCTGTGTATTAGAATCCTTGAGGATCTAGAACAAAGCATGGCAGACAGGCCCCACCCCAAACCTACTGAATCTGAATCTCTGAGGGTAGGGCCCTAGCATCAATAGTTTTAAAAACTGGCCAGGTAATCCTAATGTGCAGCCAGGGTTGAGAACCTGTGCTCTAGAGCATTCGACTACTGAACTGTCATCCCCCTAACCCAGAACAAGCATGTTTATAAGATGACCTGGGATTACTCTCTCAGGGGAACTTTTCTTCAGCTGGATGCACCATTACTTAGCAGTTTTGATCTGATTTCTGCCAGACTGGCAACAGACACTCAGCCTTGAGTGAGGTGATTTCAGGCCTACTTTTTTGCCACTCAGCACAGGCATGATGCTTCTGAGAGGTGGAAGCACGTTGATGAGTGGACTCACTTCCCATGACCCCTGGTAAGGTCAGGATTAATCTCCACATCTTACAAACCAAAATTAGGACGACAGGTCAGTGATTCACTCTGATCCACTGAATAAAAAATCCAACCACATAATTACAAACCTAGCTAACTTTTAGCCTTAGCAAATCTCCATTTACTTATATTTAAGTAGGTTAGAATAAAATGTTTGCAGTGAAGAGGACAAAGCCCATGGATGACCATAAAATCAAAATGGACTTTAGTGTAGATACGAAGGAAAGAGGGGAATAAAAATGATTCAATTATATTATATTGAACCATATGAAATTGCCCTATTTTTTTTAAATGGTTGAATGTCAGCAATTTCATATGGCTTAACCTAATAATAAAATTTTCCTGGTTTGCACAAGTTATCAATTCAAAAACAAAGTATCAAGTAATGTCTTATTTAAAAATTAACCATTAAAAATGCGAGTCAAGAAGATTAAATGACTGACTTCATTATGGGTGTCCTAGACTGAACTGGGCCACTATTTTGTCTGCCATAATAAGAAAAATGCCCACATTTTATGAAAGCATTTTTTAGAAACTGGGTTTTCAAATATACTAGCACTGAAGCATAGAGACATGGGGAGAATCTCAAACTTGGTTTCCAAGAGTTCTCTCAGTATTTCACCTACTGCAGGTGCGGGCAGGTGGAACAGCTCATCCACAAAGAACCCAAACTAAAAACCTAAATTTTAAAGCACACTTACACATTAAGCTGGTGCAAGCCTCCCCAGATACCAAGAAAATGGCCCTTCTCTACATGGCATTCAATGTCAAGACATCTGGATTCTTAATCTGTTTATAGTAGACAGAACCTTCCATCAAGGTGAATAATGCTGAACTTTTCATTGACTTGCCTCTGATTCCCCATTTGGCCACTGAAATCTCATGTATTTATTAGCTCAAAGTTTGGAATTCTACTCAGTCGTAAGAATACTATCTTGTATTTTCTTTGCAGTTAGTTTTGTTTGCAGTGAGATTTCTTCCCTCCGAATACTAGCTTGTTCCCTCTTAGGCTTCTTACTGCCTTCTCTTCCCTAGATAAAATGGCACCCCACAAATTGTGGTGTTATTTCTAAACCCACAATAGAACCCAGTCCTATTAATCGTTTTCCAGGCAGTCAGCTCATATGGGAGCCTTCAAGAACTGACTGATTTTTGCAGTGATATCACCATCAGTTTCTAAACAGTTTCTCCTGTCCTCAGATTAATTAAAAACAACAGTATAACACTCTTTTGCCTTTGGTTTCAAACATTTCAGTAACTTCTTCTTTATAGAGATTTCCAGAGAAGGAATTGGAATTCGTTCCCCCATGTTGAAATGTTCATGGACATATTTTCCAACCTTCAGTCTAGAGGAAACACAGGTAGCCAAAAAGGGCAGGAATCCTGATAGGAGGGTGCAGTCACGCAGCCTCGCTGCTGGAGCCTCCACTCAAATTGCTTTTTCATGTTTTCTGGCCCGTTTAACACCAGCTTCTCACAATCCTTGGAGGTCCAATCTCAACCGCCTTCCTTCACGGTCTTTTTCTAGCCTGTTCCCCCCCTTGCTATTCCTACAACCAGCTAGACCTGCGTCTCTGTGTCTGGATATGAAGCCTCTCCTGGGAAGAACCCCCAGGAGTTCTTCACCCTGCCACATCTTGTTCAGATCCGCAGATGAATGAATGAAGAGAGCATTAAAGCATGCTATTAGTTTGTTTGTTTGTTTAACTCTGAACAGCGCACTACTATGTGAACAAAGTGGGAATAGGTCTGCATTTGTCTTGATTTAGAGACACTTTAGCCCCACTAGCTGCGTCTTGGGTAAAATTTTAAATGTGAAGATACCTTCAGACCCCAATAAAATAGAAGTGTTTAGTTCCATTCAGTCAAGGCCCCACGTCAAGCTCGCAGCCATCCTCACCCCGCCAGTGGGCCTACCCCGTCACTCAGGGCTCGGGGCGGAGAGTCACGCGTTATCCTCCAGGGGAAACACCAGGCGGGTGCCCCGGCTGGAAACCTTCTGCTCTCCCATTCCCAGGTCTCGTTCCAGCACCTCCTCGGCGCTCGTGGGGGCTGCGTGGGAGCTTGAGGAGCCGTTCGCAGTCACTGTGCTGTCCCCGTAGGTCAAGGTGAGGTCGCCCTCGGTCAGGATGAAATCAGAGTCTTCCTCTCTCAGCGGCTCTTGGTTCTGAAACGTGCAACAAACACCACGAACATCAACAACAAATGGAAGACCACTATTTTCCTGGGCTGAAGCCAACCCCAACCTCAGCTCCTCATCTGAAAAGAGGGATCATAAAACTTGCCTGCCTTGAGCCTCTAGCATGATAACTGGATGCAAACTGTAGAGTGCTAGTCAATGTAAGGCTGTTGCTGAACCAGCGCTTCAAACACCAGAAAGCAGTTCTGATTTTAAATGCCTGACAGCTTGGGGACAAAATGTGACAAAAGGGAAGAAAGGGAGATCAGCTCCAATTTTCGGCTTCCCAACCCACAAAGGTAGGAAGGAGTAAGGTCCCTGGGCAAACCTACAAATAGGTTTCAGGTCCTCTCTTCTTTGGGAAGGTCTTCCGGGGGTGGAGGCAGCCTCCTGCCCTGTACAAACCACCGTAAACCCACCTGGTTTACAGTTGAACTACTCTTTGTCCTAGTCAGCAATTCAGGGAAGAGGATAAGCCATAATTAGGATTTCCTTCCTGTCCCCACAGAAACACCCTGATGGGAAGGAAGCCCTCAGGTGGATGAAGCGAGGGACAGAGAGGGAGGGGACGTTTTCTCGAGCATCTATTATACGTCTGCCAGGAACGTCACAGAAGGTCTCATTTGATCCTCACCCCTTCCCTATGAAGGGCACAAACACTCGGGTCACAGAGAAGAAAACCTGAGAGAACCCATGGAATTTGCCTGTGGCTGTCCAGCTGCTTGGAAGCAGAGTTAGGATTTATGCTGTCCCTAGACTGGTTCTACCCACATAAAAAATATGAAAATCACCCCGTCGGGAAGAGGACTGGTGGGGCATCTCATGCTAGGCAGCGGTGGTAGCAGAACAGACAAGGCTGAGCAAAGCAGGCTAAGTGGCAGCCACTTGAAACTATGAGACTATGGGGAGAGTGTCAGGAAGCAGCGTAAAGTCAGGCACAACCTTTTACCCTCCGATGGTTTAACAAGCAAAGCAAGGGGCCCCCGCTGCACGGCCGTCAAACACTGGGAGCTTCGTCCTTGAATGGAAAACATATGCTTCCAAGCCGCTCCACGTAAACGGTTCTTTCTCTCCTACTTCCCATCTCCCTTCAAAGTGCATTTGCGGTCCTTCAGCCTCTACACGACAGGGTCTCCTTGGTGTGGGATGCTGAGCCTGCCTCCCTGACAGCCATGTGGCCCCCACTCAGTCTCGCTGCCCGAGTTTGGGGTAGATTCTCCCGTGTCGGGGCCAGGGATCCCCATCTACGTGAGAAACCACCGAAGAGCAGTGATCTCCTCCTCTTCCTGGCGCCCTTGCTTGCGCTGCTGACCTCTTAGGAGGTGCTAGATCAACGCCTGTTAAATGCACTGACCTAGGGAGGACCCGTGGGTTCTGGCCCATCTCTGGGCACGTAAGAGTGACAAGCACATGCTTGTTTTCTGCATTGTTTCTCAGTGACGTCGGCTTCTCCACTCTCCACAGTGTGACTCCACTTAATCAGGGCTCCGACTTTTTTAACAGGCAAGCACGCAAGTCCTCTTGATTGTTGCCTCCATCCCTCACCGGAATGAGGCAGGGAGCAAATGTACAGTTCAATAAACATCCTTGACTCGGGCAGAGCATAATTCTAAAGCTCACTCCAAACTCCCCAATTTCCTCCTCCCCATTAGTAGTTCTGAAAGTCCTGAAACTCCATCTGCTCCATGATGGTTTTCTTAACAACAGATGACATCATGTTCCCTGTTTTAGCACGTTCCATTTCTCCTGTTCATACATGTGCTAAGTAATGTTTTTGTTCATCTCTGTCAAAATCTCTCTCCCAGGGCTCCTCAGCTCCCAATGTTCAGGAGAAGACTCTCCTGGCACGTATTTTGCTGTTTCGAGGTTAGGAGCCACACGGGGACACAGAGGAATACAGAACAACTGCATGTGCGGGGAATTCTGCAAATGGAGCCAAGCCCCTCCCTCCCCAGCAGCACAGAGGAACCCCCAGATGGAAGCTCCGGCGTGGCCCACTCTGACCCCTCGCAGTGGGAAGCAGGGCCACAATTCACTGACAGGAGAAAACAAGACTGGATATTGTCCCATTCCATGATGAAACTCACAAGCCCAGACAAATAGTACCCCAGGAAAGGTCACTCAGAAACAAGGACGTAGTAAAACCCAGTGGAGAGGGATTTCCAGATGGAAGCTTAAGGAATGTTCTATGCTGACGACAAAACTATCCCACACCCTTGAATTCCAGATGACAGGATTGACAAAAGTTTTGTTCAGCTGAAGGTTTGTGTAATTACATAACTAGCTGTCCAGTGAGGGCTGCTATGGAAATGGAGTGAAATAACCCTGCAAACACCTGCAAGCAAGAGTGTCGTGGGAATGTGTGCATTTAAATATCCACAGATCATTTTCGTTAGGTGAAAGAACACAGTTTTCTAGGCGGTTCTCAAACCTAAATTTCATTTACAGTTAGTGGAAATGAGGAATAACGAACATCTTCCATATCTCCCAAAGAATCCTGGTGAAGTATAAAACGCCCTACAGGTGATGGGGGGGGGCCCACCCAAAAATGTGTCAAACAGCCCAGAGAATGGCTCATCTGATGCCCTCACCTGGCACTAGACTCCATATGGAGCCCCCTCCATTCTCTCACCTCTGGCTTCCTCAGTTAAACTTCCAAAGACTCTCTGCTCTCACTCTCTCAGCAGCAGGCCTCTCCGTGTCTGGAGGTGGCTGGGACCCCAGTCAGGACCCCAGCCCAAGGCAGTAACGGCAGAATAGAGGGTGGTTCTTGCCTGTAGCCCAAGTCACCGCATCTTGGGTTGGCTGTGGGGAGTCCACAGCCCAAACATTACCCCAGGAAGCAAACCTTGGGCAGGCTCTGGAAGTGGTCAGGGGAGCACTTTCAATTTAAGTCCTGGAAGTATATTGAGTTTATGCTGAGTTCAAAGTAGGCCAGATACCCCTAACTGATGTGTGAGGAATAGTTGGTAAGCTTCCGATTAGGTAAGGTTTTTATAAAGTTTTCATAGTGGGTTAGTTACTTTACTATTACAGAGACATGAAAAGTGACCCTTGTAAAACCTAAGTAAGAAGGGAGGCTTTAGAAATTGGTTAAAGGAGACTAGAGCTAGAAGGCAAAGAAACACGTAAGCCCCGTGAGACAAAATCAAACAGTGTAATCACTTGGAGCTTCTTTAGTGGAGAAGTGAGGATGCCGAGTCACTACCCTTTGTTTCTGATGACAAAACATCCAAATGGCCCACACTGTCACTTTACACAGAGGTCCAAACTGAGCAAACTATTTAGCATTCAAAATAAGACAGATTTATTAAATAAAATGGGATGGGAAATTATAAAAGTAACTTTTTAATCTATTGGTCTGTATCCTTCCAACATAAAAGGAAAGGTAAGTAGCATTATTACCTAGGCTCATATTCCACTAAAAACTCACCATAAGCATTAAAAATCACTTTACAAAACCGGGAGCAGTTCTAAGGAAATGGTGTTCTTGGCATCTGACCCATTTTTTGTAATTTAAAGACAGTTTATCAGAGGTGGCACGGGAATTCCATTTGTATATGGGGAGGGGCTGGGGAGGCTGGAAGCCTCAACTATCTTTAAGAGAAGGAGACATTGATGCTGTTCTCTGTCACGTTTGGTAGAAATTCAAAGCAAAGGCCATAGCAGAACTGCAGTGTTACCATGGCAACCTGGCCATGCTGTACTTACGTCGTACACCTGGGGACTGGTCAGACATCGAGCGAGCAAGCCACACCAGGCTGGGAGAGTGGTGGTTAATGGGGGGCCACTGTGTGTGAGGATGGGCTTCAAGTAACTTTAAAAAGAGGATTAAGGAAAAGTGCCTGCAAAGAAAACACACACCCAACAAAATGTGTTTAGAAATCCCAAAGAGTAAATCATCTGGCATTCTACCCCCCAAAAGCCTCTTTTCCCCCATTTCACCAGTACAATACAGAAAGTACCTGTAGTCTGCAACAGTCTGAATCCAAGATTAAACTATGCCCCAACAGCCTTAAATGTTACCTGTTAACTTTCAGGTTGGCGGTTCCTCATTTTCAGTTAAAAAGAATATCTGATTAATTAGAACACTCTTCTGCCTTCTTTGTTATGCTGAATGAGAATTTTGGTTTTGATCAGTCTTCCAGCTTTTGACACACAACCAGCTCATGTTTTGGAAACAGGAAATCATGTAGCTGGAGTGGAGATGTTACAGCCCCTGGGTCCCCTCTCCCCAGATGTCACATGGTGGAAATGTTCGAGGTGGACCTGAGAGGACTCGGCAAAAGGCAAAACGGTTTCACGAAGGTCACTCAGACCTCAACCTCCCACCTTCCCATACAGGACTACTCTTCCCTCTACCTGCTGCCTCTCTCCCAGACTCTCCAACACAGTTTCTCCACCTCGACACCAGTGGCATTGTGGGCCAGATCACCCTTTGTCGTAGGGGGCTGTCCTGCGTTGTAGGATGCCTAGCAGCATCTCTGGCCTCTACCCACTAGAGTACCCCCAACACTTCCCTCAGGTGTGACAACAAAAATGTCTCCTGACACGGCCCAGTGTCCCCTGAGAAGCAAACCTGCCCTCAATTGAGGCCCCTGTTCTAACATGAAGGTCAACTGTTCTGTGGAGACCGGCTCAGGGTTTGCCAATCTACGGATATTTGTGCTGGCAAATGTGCAGCCCTGTGTCACATTACGATGGAGCTGGGACCATTTCTGATACCCAGAGCCAAAGCAATATGGAAAAGGTGGAGACCTACAGGGCCACCTCAAATGCAGGAAAGGCCAAGAGACTTTAAAGGCAGGTGAGAAGGAGTCACAGCTGTCTGTACCCAAGCTGATGACTGCTCCGAGCACCATCACTTCCTGTCTTCATTCAGAGCAGCATGAGAGAGAAAAGGCTTCTCTACAGGAGGAGATGGAAGGGTGAGCCCTGGGTAAAACTCTGACTGGGAATTACTCATCAAAGGAGGATGTGCGGGCTCTGCTGGGACTCTATAAGCAGAACAAGCCCCCTCTGACTGCTGTCCTCATTCCTAGAAACAGCCCCTACAGGCCTATCAGTTTCCTTGTGTCTTCAGCTCAGAAGCTGACAGCAGCTGGATTTGCAGAATGACTAATACAAAAGAGTTCCGGTGAACCCAGAGGCTACCTTTTAGTTCCCTGTCTTGGGCAGTTCAAAGACAAGCTCGCTCTTCCCAAATACAGAAGGCCCTCTAACAACTTCTTTAAAAGAGAAAAAATATTTACAGATAGATTTTAAATATTCAGATTGTTGGAAGGGCAAAATTGAAATATCAAGCCTCCCTTCCACCCAGTCTTTCTGGTAATTTACCATTACAACTTTATAGAATACAGTTTTTTTCGCCTATTTCCTGATTTATAAACTGTAGTCAGCTTTTAGCTCCCTCTTATGAAGGATGGTAAATTTAATTCATTTACATTCCTGCCTCTTTTCAATTTTTTTCCTTTCTAATTTTTATTTATAATTAATTTTATACTGTAGATATATAACATTTGCATTCTGTAACTAATAAGCAAATAAATATCTGCCTTGTCTATGGATTGAGCCTAATGTTAAAGACCAACAAGCAGCATTTGTAATAATGTAATTTATGAATATTATTCACTGTAACCAAGCAGAGTGGTTGGAATACTATTAAAGGAAATGTAATACAATGTCATTTAAACTTTGTTAGAAAAGAACATTTGAGTATCTTGCAAAAAAAAAAAAGATCTTCTTTTAATTTCTTTTTGATCTTGTTCACTTCTTCTGGGTTATAACAAATCACTGTCCCCTTAGTTGGATTTTGTTTCATTTAATCCTTATGTTATTTTCCCCCCTTCTTATAGAGTCTGCACGGTGCTAAACTTTCTGAATTCTTGCATGTCTGAAAGCCACCCTCCTTTTTTTTTTTTTTTTTTTGCGGAGCACAGGCTCTGGACATATAGGCTCAGCAGCCATGGCTCACGGGCCCAGCCACTCCGCGGCACGTGGGATCCTCCCGGACCGGGGCACGAACCCGCGCCGTCTGCATTGGCGGGCGGACTCGCAACCACTGCGCCACCAGGGAAGCCCTGCTCATTTTTGATTAACAGTTTGGGTATAGAATTCTAAGCTCAGAAAAATTTTTTTCATCCTAGGACTTTCATTTTGTTGATGGTTTCCTTTGCTTTGCAGAAATTTTTTAGTTTGATGTAAAAAATTTTACACGTGTTTATTTTTGCTTTTGTTGCCTGCGCTTTTGGTGTCAAACACAACAACAACAACAACAAATCAGGGCCAAGACCAATGTCAAGGAGCTTTTCCCCTCTGTTTTCATCTAGGAGTTTTATGGTTTCAGGTCTTACATTTAAGTTTTTAATCCATTTTGAGTTGATTTTTATGAGCGGTATAAGACGAGGTCCAGTTTCATTCTTTTGCATGTGGCTGTCCAGTTTTCCTAACACCATTTATTAAAGAGACTTCCCTTTCCCCATTGTGTTTCCTTGGCATGTTGGTCTTGACTCTATATGCAAGGGTTTATTTCTGGACTTCTTATTCTGTTCCTTTGATCTGTGTGTCTGTTTTTATGCCAATGCCATACTTTTTTGATTACGGTACCTTTGTAATATAATTTGAAATCAGGAAGTGTGATGCCGCCACCTCTGTTCTTTTCCCTCAAGATGGCTTTAGCTATTTAGGTTCTTTCGTGGTTCCATACAAATTTTAGGATGGTTTTTCTTTTTCTGTGAAAAATACCATCGGAGTTTTGATAGAGATTGTACTGATCCTGTAGGTCGCTTTCAGCAGTGTGGACATTTTAACAATATTAATTCTTCCAATCCATGAACACAGGTATCTTTCCGTTTACTTGTTTCTTCTTCAATTTCTTTTGTCAATGTTCTTTAATTTTCAGTATATAGATCTTCACTCCTTGGTTAAATTTATTCCTAAGTATTTTATTGTTTTTTTTTTTTTTGCGGTACACGGGCCTCTCACTGCTGTGGTCTCTCCCGTTGCAGAGCACAGGCTCCGGACGCACAGGCTCAGCAGCCATGGCTCACGGGCCCAGCCGCTCCGCGGCATGTGGGATTTTCCCGGATCAGGGCACGAACCCGTGTCCCCTGCATCGGCAGGCGGACTCTCAACCACTGCGCCACCAGGGAAGCCCTATTTTATTGTTTTTGATGCTACTGTAATGGATTTGTTTTCTTAATTTCTTTTTTGGATAGTTCATTGTTAGTATATAGAAATGCAACTGATTTTTGTATGCTGATATTATCTCCTGTAACTTTAGTGATTTAGTTTAAAAGCTTCAAGCAATTTCTTGGTAGAATCTTTAGGGTTTTCTATATGTGAGATCATGTCATCTGCAGAGACAATTTTACTTCTACCTTTCTGATTTGTATGCCTTTTATTTCTTTTTCTTGCCTAACTGCTCTGGTTAGGATTTCCAGTACTGTGTTGAATAGACGTGGCAAAGAGTGTACACCCTTGCCTTGCTCCAGATCTGACAGGAAAAGCTTTCAGCTTTTCACCATTGAGTATCATGTTAGCTGTGGGTTTGTCATATGTGGCATTTATTATGTTGAGGTACATTCCATCTATACCTAATTTGTTGAGAGTTTTTATCATAAGAGAATGCTGGATTTTGTCAAATGCTTTTTCTGCATCTATTGAGACGATCACATGATTTTTATTTTGTTACTGTGGTGTTCACATTGATTATGTGGCATCCCCCAGGGATAAATCCCACTTGATTACGATGTCTGATCCTTTTAATGTGCTATAGAATTCAGATTTTTAGTATTTTGTTGAAGATTTTTACATCTATGTTCACCAGGGATACTGGCTTGTAATTTTCTTTTCTTGTAGTGTCCTTGCTGGGCTTTAATATCAGGGTCATGCTGGCCTCAAAAAATGAATTTGGGAGTATTCCCCCATCTTCAATTTTTTGGAAGAGTTTAAGAAGGGTTAATTCTTTTTTTCTTTTTTCTTTTTTTTGGCTGCACTGCATGCCTTGTGGGATCTTAGTTCCCCCACCAGGGATTGAACCTGGGCCCTCGGCAGTGAGAGCCCAGAGTCCTAACCACTGGACCTCCAGGGAATTCCCAGATTAATTCTTCTTTAAATCGTTGGTAGAATTCACCAGTGAAGCCACATAGTCCTGGGCTTTTCTTTGCTGTGAGGTTTTTAATTACTAATTCAATGTCCTTGCTTGTATTGGTCTGTTCAGATTTTCTATTTCTTCATGATCCAGTCTTGGTAAGTTGCATGTTTCTAGGAATTTATCCATTTCTTTTAGGTTATACGATTTTTGGTGAATAATTGTTCACAGTAGTCTCTTATGAGCCTATATATTTCTGTGGTATTAGTTGTAATGTCTCCTCTTTCATTTGATGTTATTTATTTGAGTCTTCTCTTTTTCTTAGTCTAACTAAATGCTTATCAATTTTGTTCATCTTTTCAAAAAACCAACTCTTAGTTTCGTTGATCTTTTCTATTGTTTTCTGAGTCTCTATTTTATTTATTTCTGCTCTGGCCTTTGTTACTTCCTTCCTTCTACTAATTTTGGGCTTCGTTCTTCTTTTTCTAGTTCCTTGAGGAGTAAAGTTAGGTTGTTTGAGATCTTTCTTTTTTCTTAATGTATCACTTAATGTATCACTTATCACTAAGAACTTCCCTCTCAAAACTGCTTTTGTTGCATCCCATAAGTTTTCCTGTGTTGTGTTTCCATTTTCATTAGTCTCAAGATAATTTTTAAATTTCTCTTCTGATTTCTCCATTGACCCATTGATTGTTTAGGAGTGTGTTGTTTAATGTCCACATATTTGTGAACTTTCCAGTTTTTCTCCAGTTACTGATTTCTAGTTTCATACTATTGTGGTCGGAGAAGATACTTGGTATGATTTCAATTTTCATAAATTTGCTAAGACTTGTTTTGTGACCCAACATATGATCTATCCTGGAGAATGTTCCATGTGCACTTGAGGAGAATGTATATTCTGTTGTTGGATGGAATGTTCTGCATATGCCTAAATGTCATTTAGTCTAAAATGTAGTTCAAGCCCAATGTTTCCTTATTCATTTACTGTCCAAATGATCTATCACTTGAGCATTTTGTCACTCTCCTGTGAACTCTCTCCAATTTTCTCTACATCCTTTCCAAGCCCAGTGAGTAACATGCATTCTGAATTACAATGTAGACAAAGTTCGTATAACTTAAAAAAATCCCTGGGGGGGTTCTATTTTAGTTAATAGCAAACAAGGTAATTTGAACGATCTTTTCAACTGAGGCTAACTAGAAAAGCTGGGAAAATAAAACACAACAAAATTTTCTGCTTAATGGCATCAGAAAGCTACCATGGCAGTGAAGAGGGCCAGAGTCTGGAAAAGGAAATCCAAGAGGTGAGCCCTGCACATGGTGAGCCACGTTTTCCCTAAAAGCACCTGAGAAGCTAAGCAGAGCATCTGGCAGACTCACAAAAACAGAGTGAATCTGACAAAAACTGGAGTCCAGGGTCTTCTGAGGAAGTCTACATAAATACTCTAGGCTCTAGGTTGGAACCCTAGAAGAAAGGGCACACAGAAAACAGACTAACCCTCACAGGAACTGAAGCCCAGATTCATATCACCTTTATTCCTGATTGGATTAAAGTGATCTGGAATTGCTCATTCCCCTAAACTTGCCACTGACCAGATATAAGGTAAATCACCTCTGAAAGATGAAAGATGGTAACCTCATCTAGAGCATCTCAAATTTTCTCTATACTTTTTCATTGCTCATGTCTGTCACTTATTTAAAAAAAAAAAACAAACACAGATGTACAGAAGGTAAACAATAAAGCTCCTAGAAGATATCATAGGAAATTGGCTTTATGACTTTGGAGTAGACAAAGATTTCTAAAACAGAACACAAACAATAATAACCAGAAGAGATAAGATCAAGAAATTGGATTGGACCTTTTGTTCATCAAAATATTCTATCTAAAAGTGAAAAGGCAAGTCACAAGTAGAGAAGATATTTTTTATCACATATAACTAGCAAAATACTAATATCTAGAATACAAAGGAACTCTTAAAATCGGTAATAAAAAGGCCAATGACCCAAGAGAAAAATGGGCAAGAGACTTGAACAGGCACTTCACAAAGGAACATACCAAAGGGCCAGTAAATATATGGTAAGGTGCTCAACCTCATTAGTCACTAGGTAAATGCAAATTAAAACCACAAAGGAGTATAATCTATAAAAATATTGAATCACTGTGTTGTACACCTGAAACTAATATAATATGTAAATCAACTATACTTCCATTAAAAAAACCCACAATGAAATACCACTATAAATCCACTAGAAGGGCTAAAATTAACAAGACTGGCAATACCAACCGTCAGTGAGGATGTGGAGCAAATGGAATTCTCATACGCTAGAGGTAAGTGTGAAAAGTGGTACCACCATTTTATAAAACTGTTTGACATCATCTTCTAAAGTTGAACCTTTGCATGTCCTATGACTCAGCAATTTCACTCCTGGGTGTATTCCCAACAAAAATGTATGTAAACATGCACCAAAAGACATGTATAAGAATGTTCATGGCGGTATTTTTCATCGTAGCTCCAAATTAGAAACAATCTACATGTTCATCAACAGGATGATAAATAAATTATGATATAGTCATACAATGAAATACTATACAGCAATGAAAATAGATGAACTAGAGCTACAACATGGATGAACCACACAAATAATGTCAAGCCAAACAAACCAGATACTAAAATATAAACACTCTATAATCACATTTATACGAAGTTCAGAAACAGGTAATATTATTAAGTGTTGCTAGAAGTCAGGAGAGTGGTTATGTTTGGGGAGGAGAAAGGGGCAGTAATTGGGTTATGGCATGAGGGGAACTGGTAATTTTGTGTTTCGTGACCCGTTTAGTATTGAGTGTACTTATTTTGCAATAACTCGCAGAGCAATTATGATTTATGTACTTTCCTATACGTATTCTTTACGTCAATAAAAAAATTTTAAACACTTTCAAAGTCTCCAAAGACCATATATAAGCTACCTACCCATTTGACCGCTATGTCAACCTAAGAAACCATGAAAGTGTAACTTTTTGGTTTTTAATTTTTCACCTGGGGCCAAGTGAATCTACTAGAACAGAGTCTGCCTTGCATGTGGTCCAGTTAAGGCCAGGATCAGACTTGGCCAGACTCGGTTCAGCCAATAGGAATCATCCTCTCCACATGGGTTAACTGGCCAACCTCCACTTCCCTTCCTGACCACAGCATGGTTCAAGTGGAATTTTAACTAATTCACCTACACAGGCATATTTCCCTTGGACACAAAGCTCTGAAGTGCCACGTGAGTCTACCAGGCTGTGGACTGGCTACCCTAATGATGTGCAAACATTCTTCTTGGCCAGAGATGCTAGTTATGACTGCCTGTGGTTGAATGATCATTGCATGTGTCCCAAGAGAGGACTGACTACACCTGTAGCAGCAAGCACACATCTTTCCTTGCTCATCAGAAGTCATTCACTGACAACTCAACAAGAGGATTTCATCATTGATGTTGCACAAATACAGGGAATCCTCTTAAAAGGATACTTGTGGTCAAAGCTGTACCACAGCCTGAATAGCCATGCACTCTCCTGCTTTGTCCGGTTTCCTCTGGCAGTATCTGGACCATCCTAGGAACAAACAAGAAGAAAGATACTTAGTTGCAGAAAAGGGATTGAAATAGGGGGAAAAGTTTCCCTTTTAACCATAACCTTTAGAGATTTTGAGCTCAGAGTCAAACATTCTGTATCACCAAAATTTCAAAGATTTATTGGGAGGTAATATTTTAAAAGAAATCAAATAAGTCCAAAAGGCAGACAAATCAATCCCCAAAGAAACAGGCTTGGTTATGTCTGAGAGTAGACCAACTCAATGTAGTACAAAATTTCTTTTGGCATTTTTACTGTAATTTTCCTCAGAGTGCCTTTTAGCAGGTTAATTACCCTAAAGTAGTCTAGATCCTAACAGGCCAAAATTGATTTATAGAGAAGATTAAAGAAAGCATCTGTAAAACCAACTTTCCAGGTCCCCCACAGCTGGCCTGGGGAAATCACGCTTGGTTGAGTTTCCTGACAAACCAGCCAAGGGCTCTTTGTGGTCCTTACCCAGGCACCTGCATTGTGTTCCAGGCAGTTAGTAACTTGCCCTCCCAGCTTTAGGAAGGGGGGGGGTGGTGGGCAGGGGAAAGGGAGCCAGAATCAGCATCTCTGTTATTGTCTCTGCCCTCAAGTAGTACGTTCCTTTACTACTCCTCTCATGCCTTTCCAACTCAAACATCCCCATCATTTCATTTTCAAAGTAACTGGCACAATCAAACATTCATTTGTGGTTTAGGAAATCTGTTCTGTGTGAGTAGGATAAGCAGCACAATTAATATTAAAAAGTGGACTGATGGCAGCAGTCTGAGGGCAGTGCTGGGGTTCTATGTTGCTGGATGACAAGCTCTGAAAGTACAGGCTGCTTGTGAAGCGCAGCCATTTTTATCATCCTCCTCTTGAATGTTCTAGGGAGAGGCAGCTCTACAAGTAAGGGGCAATCAAGAATAACCAAATAGGGCTTCCCTGGTGGCGCAGTGGTTGAGAGTCCGCCTGCCAATGCAGGGGACACGGGTTCGTGCCCCGGTCCGGGAAGATCCCACATGCCGCGGAGCAACTGGGCCCGTGAGCCATGGCCGCTGAGCCTGCGCGTCTGGAGCCTGTGCTCCACAGCGGGAGAGGCCACAACAGTGAGAGGCTCGCGTACCGCAAACCCGCGTCCCATCCATTAGAAAGGGAAATCCCAAATAAAAGTTGAGTCAACGATTACAAGTATGTAGTTCCAAATCTCAGTGGGTGTAAATTCTACCTGTAGTAGAGATGCCAAGAATGAGTCAGAAATCTCTGAGAAGGTAAGATACAGACAAGCATAGGGAGGGAAGTTAGCAAGCACTATTTAAATTCCTAATATTTCCAACGGCAGAGATGACTTTTAAAAACAGGGTCCCCCACGGTATTTGAGGAATGTTTAGTGACATATATGCAAATGGCTTAGTTAAATGGGCCCTTCTGTGGATGAGGAAATAAAAAGGAGAGACCCCAGAGACCAACTTTATTTCACATTTTAATAAATCACATAGGGAAAAGGGGGCACAGAAATGTCTCTATTTGCAGATAACAATCATTCCTTCAGGTAATTAATTGCTAGCCCAATGACAACTCTAGGGAGATTTCAAAATGCCACACGACAGAGTGGAAAAGTGGTAGATGACTTTTTTGAGAGATGACCGTTTTACGATAAAAATTAAATGCTTCTTTAT
Organism: Monodon monoceros; assembly: GCF_005190385.1. Lineage (NCBI taxonomy): Eukaryota > Metazoa > Chordata > Mammalia > Artiodactyla > Monodontidae > Monodon > Monodon monoceros. Next base: position 40,972,111 of record NW_021703779.1, read on the forward strand.
AAAGTGATAGGCTCTAAGCTCTTGGTTCTAAGTGTCTGTAGAATCTTACTAAAGAAAAAACTAGCAAGATGATAAACATCTTCTGGAAGGATGCTATAAACCGTTGGGCATAAGACAAGTTCCCCAAAGTCACTTGTCTGCTCTTCCACTAAAATAACAATAAAAATGGCAAACCCCTATTCTGTCATCCTAACCTCTGCATTATCAAATCACAGTGCACTCTCATCACCTGCAACACTTAAGTTCTTGCCATCTCACCTTAAGGAAGCTACAGGAGACTGACCTACATAAGCCCCAAGAGGGACAATGAAAATGAGTAAAGCAAGGGAAAGGCTTTTTTTTGAAGGCAAATTAAGAAAAGGTCTTCTCAGGCTACAAAGAGATATGCCTACAGTCCACAAATAAGATAAAGCGACCTTAGAAATGTAAGACACTAAGAGCCAACCCTGAAGGGTTACAAATTCAGGGCAAATAAAAAGTGCAACTCTGTAACGGGGGTGTTAAACAACTTCTTATTCTAAGAGATGGGGCCAGAAGCATGATTATGTACAGGAAGAACTTGGATAAATCCACATATAGAGGCTTTGGGGAAATCGGGGAGGGTCTGTGGAACAGGACTGATTTTTTTAAGCTGACCCAGAAGACAACCAACAACTGCTTCCTAGCATGATTTGGGCGGCTACCATTCACAAGCCAGCCGGCCCTTCCTGCAGGCTCCAAGCAGGGGTCGGTGTGGGTGCAGGTGATCCTACAGTAGGTGGGCCGCCTGCCTGGGCTGCCCAGAGGAAAAGCGGGGACTTGGCTCTCCCACCATGCCCTCCTCAAAACCTCCATCCCCACCAGGACAGTTCACACCCCCATGTCTTTAGTTCAGGCTGCTTCTAGAATCCAGAACACCCTTGCATATTCTCACCTTCTTCCACCCACAACACCTACCTGGCTGATCCCTATTCATCTTTCAAGGCTGTGTACAAGGATGGCATCTCTGAGAAATGTTTCAAAGGCAATGGAGTGCTCCAAGAGGCGTAGGTGTAACCATCACAGGCTTTCTCAACAGACTACCTGGGCCCAAGTCCTAGCTCTACTCCTGACTGTGCCTTTGCCCTGCTGTGTGACTCTGGGCAAGTTTAAATTGAGACATAATCGACATATAACATTGCGTATGTTTAAGGTGTACACCAGTGTTGGTTTGATATGTTTATATAGCAGTTTGATTACCACCGTAGGTTAGCTAATGCCTCTATCCTGTCACATAATTACCATTTCTATTTTGTGGTGAGCACAATTAAGATCTAGTCTCTTAGCAACTTTATAGTTTATAATATAGTATTGTTGACTACATTCACTATGCTGTACATTAGCTCTCCAGAACTTGTTTATCTACTAGTTGCAAGTTTGTACCCTTAAACATCTCCCCAAATCTCCCCCTCCCCCATCCCCCAGCCCCTGGTAACCACCATTCTGCTCTCTGTCCTTATGAGTTACACAAGGGATTTTAAAACATTTTACTGAAATTGTTAATAGAGAAGCCCCTTCAGGAAAATAAATACCACTAGCTCTGCTTATCACCAATTTTTGAGCATGAAACAATGAATGGCTATTTCTCCTGCATTCATTAAGCACCTACTGTGTGCCAGGTACCATGCTGGGTGCTGGAAACAAAGAGGAATGAGACCCAGCACCTGCCACTTGAGGAGCACATTTCCAGAGGGGGAGACAGACAGACAGATACATATGGGGTGAAGAAAAAGAAAGCAGATTGAAGACCTGGGGAGTGGCAAAAAGGTCCTATTTTGAAATAATTTTTCTAGAACTAATGAATAATGATTTCTGGGTAGAGTTATATTTCATTCCATTCTTATTGTTAAGAGATGTATTTTTTATGTTAAGGTCATTACAATAATGAGAACAGCTTATTTTTTTTTCAGAGATGGAGCAGAATACTGCCCCTGCCCCCCAAAGATTTCTACATCCTAATCCCTGGAGCCTGAGTCTGTTAACGTTACACAGCTAAAGGGGCTTTGTGGGTGGACTTAAGGTTTTCCAGGTAGGCCCAGTATAATCACATGGGCCCTGAAAAGTGGACAAGGCGGGCAAGAGAGTCAGAGAGATGCAGTGGGAGAAGAGGCAGGAGAGATTCAGGGCATGAAGTTTTCATAGTTGGAAGTGGAGGGGGTCAAGAGCCAGGAAACGCGGGTGCTTCTAGGTCCTGAGCTTGACTCCCGGCCAATGGCCAGCAAGGAAACAGGACCTCAGTCCTACAAGCACATGGAAGGGAATTCTACCAACAACCTGAAGGAGACTGGAAGTGGCTTCTCCCCCAGCGCCCAACCGCACTGACACCGTGATTTTGGCCTTAAGAGACCTAAAAGAGAGAAACCAGTAGAACCCACCAGACTTCTGACCTACAGAACTATAAGACTGTGTTGTTTTAAGCCACTGAGTTTGTGGTAATTTGTTACAGCAACGATATGAAACTAATGCAGAGCAAAAGAGTACATAATTGATGCAACCCGATTTGGGTCTTTCTCATGTCCCTGGGATGATGGGGCCAAGATTTCTCAGAAGCGGGTAACACAGGGTTTAAAAACAGGGAATTAAGAGCTCCACACTGCCTCCACCAGGGCTTCTCAAATTGTAAAGTGCACACAACCCTCCTGGGCACCCTGTTAAAGTGAACATTCTGATTCTGTGGGTTCAGGTGGGGCCTGAGAGTCTGCATTTCTAACGAGCTCTCTGGTGATGCCCAGGCTGCTGTCCACGGGGACACTCGGAACAGCAGGGGGGAGGTTCACGGTCCCTCTTGGAGAAGCGGACAAGGCCCTCCACCATCTCACCTCTGCCACTCTCCACCCTTATCCTTCATCACATTGTCACCAAGCCCTTAAGGACAGAGATTCATCTGTTGTGTTTGCAAATGTATTCCCAGAGCCTGCAAGAATGTTTGAAATATAACAGATGCTCCATAAATATTTGTCAAATGAATGAATAAATGTTAATTTTGAACTTCTAAGACAAAAAAAAAACAGAATAGCAGAAAGGGAAATCAGGGGCCAAGGGAGGCCATCAGAAAAACGAAAAAGTGTGGTGGGGAAGGCAGTCAGAGAGTAGTAATCTGAGGAAAGGCACTTCAGCAACTGTTTGAAGTTAAAGATTTAAGGGACTGGATGTCAGATTTTAGCCTGGAAGGAAACTGGGGGAGGACCCAGGAACAAACAAATCCAACTTGCCCAGAAAGGTATATGTGAATGCAACCATAAACAGCTGAGTTTCTGCAGTTTTCAGGTACACACACACACACACACACCGCGAGCACAGTGGTTCCCTTCCCCCACATTCCACTAATATCCTGCTTGTGACCTTGTCCTGCTGAGATGACAGAGGCGGGAGACATTCAGATTCGTGTTCCTGCCTACTCCAAAGCGGCCTCATCAATGAGCGCGCTTCTGTAAACTTGGGGAAGGAAGTGAATGATGTGTCTGTGTGTCCGACCAACATAAATCTCAGCTGCATCTGGCATGAAAAATGCCCCATTGAATGGGTTGGGAGGCCACCCCCAGGCCCAGGCAGCTTGCCTCCAGCTGGGCTTGTTTTTGTTTTGGTTGCAAAGTCACCAAGACCTCCACAGAAACAAAGCAGCTGAGTCTTTTGTTTTGTTTTGTTGTAATGAGTCAAACTTGCCAGGGACATGAAGCTGAAGTCTATCCACAATATTCTTATGCTTCCCTCACATAGAGCCAAAAGTTCTGGCCAGCAGCTCCCTTCTTTCGCCCACATGAGCGAATATTCTGTGGCTCTGTAGCCATGACTCTGTTTATAACCTTGGGCTTCTAGGACCGGTGAGGAAAATCGTGCTCCTTATAAATTGTGCTTTCCCATCAAATATCACTTTTTTGTTTGTTTGCTTTTAGCAAGATGGGGAACAAACATCTGGACTTCCCCCACCTCTGATTTCAGTTTCATGGCAACATTGAGCATGTGACCTGGATCCATTTCAGCGGAAGCTGCAAGGAACCCAGGGTTTCACCCAAAACTGAGAAGCCCATTTAGTTCTCTGTTTTACTGGTTTCTCATGACCACTGAGTGCTCCCAGCCCTGTTGTTAATGGCTTACTGGATCAAGTCAGACCAGAAGGACTTGGAAAAATGAGGCTCTTTCTGCATGAGGGCATGAGTCATTTTTCAGAAGGTGTCCCGAAGAACTGAACTTGAAGTTCGCCTTTTTTTTCCCAGTCTGACAGCAATCTTTTTTTTTTTAACATCTTTATTGGAGTATAATTGCTTTACAGTGGTGTGTTAGTTTCTCCTTTATAACAAAGTGAATCAGTTATACATATACATATGTTCCCATATCTCTTCCCTCTGACAGCAATCTTGAAAGACTTTCAAAATGCCAACAGAACTGCCTTTGAGGGCCCTCTGCACGACTGCGTATGAGGTTTGGAAGGAGGGCGGTTAAAGCAAAGGTGTGACACAGCTCCTGACCAGGGCTGGCCAAAGGGGCGCCACTGGGAGTGCAGCGGAAGTGGCTACCACCTGCCTGGTCAAAATTGGCGCAAAGGGCGGTTTCCAATGTTGGCCCTGCCTGAGGCTGGGGGCGCTACCTTAACTATCACTGCATGGACTAAATGCACTGCCAGAACCCTTAGCATTTAGGACCCACTGCTTTTCAAACATTTCCACAGCAAGTTTGTTACTAAGTCTAGTTACAAGCCCACTGTCTCTGAGACATAGTAAGTTCAGCTACATGAAACCAACCAAACCATTTCATGTATTTCCTTTCACAGATGCTTGAGTCCAGAGGCAGGAGCAATGGAAAACAGCAAAATGGCCGGGGGGAGGGGGTCGCTGTTGACCAACTTGGAACTGTCAAGATGAAATTGCCCCAAACCCTTGATATCCACCTGGCAGTGACCTGTTTTTCTTACAAAATTAACTTGACAGGCCACAGGTCTATGGAGGATGTGTATCCTACCAGAGCCATTATTTTCCCTTCGGTGAAATGAGGATGTCCATCATGAATTTCACCCAGGTTTCCTCAGATCCCAGTTTGGGGGAACCCAAACTGTCAGACTCTAAATTGGCTGCCAGGTGCACAGTTCCTGAACCCCTGTTTTCTAAAGTCCTTAATCAAAGCTCAAGTCAAATAGCAACTTTTCAAAAAGAGCTTCTCATTGAAGCCACATGTTCCCAACTGGCACAATGGCCAATTCTAATATAGCCGCAAAGGTCTTCTGGAGCACCATTAAAGTGGGCACCAAATCTCCAAGTGAAGCTCACTGAAAGCTCTTCCCAAAATGCCTAGAACTTTCAGAGGTCATGGCTTTGTGTCCCTTAAGGGGCATCAACCCAAGAATGGCTCATCAGGCTGTAACCACCCTCAGAGAAAGCTGTGGTGGCACCCCTGGGCCCCACACGGCACCACATTTTGCAAGATGTGTTAAATCAGATTCAGTAGCTGGAGTCATTTAGAAGATCCTAGGGAATCTAAGACGTACAGACTGGATTTGGGATTAAGTGCAATGATGAGTGTGATGCAAAGCTGACTGAAAGAAAAAGAAACACTCAACATGGCTTTGTGGACAACACATACACATGGTGAGTGAAGCTTCCCATGCCCTGTGCTGCTCTCGCTCCCCCATCTTCCCATCAAATACCGATCAGCCCCCCCCCCCCCCATGGACCAGGCACTGTGCTCAGCACTGGGTATTCTATGCTGAACAAAACAGTTCTTCACTCCCAAGGCCAAATCATAACATTTTGGAAACACATCTCTGCTCCTATCGTGACTTTCCCTTCCCCCACCTTGGCTGCCCAGGAAATGCTGGCCTGGGGAAGGAGCAAAACCTGGAGGCAGGGCTTCCCTGGTGGCGCAGTGGTTGAGAGTCCGCCTGCCGATGCAGGGGACACGGGTTCGTGCCCCGGTCCAGGAGGATCCCACGTGCCGCGGAGCGGCTGGGCCCGTGAGCCATGGCCGCTGGGCTTGCACGTCCGGAGACTGTGCTCCGCAGCTGGAGGGGCCACAGCAGTGAGAGGTCCGCGTACAGCAAAAAGAAAAAAAAACAACAAAAAAAACCTGGAGGCAGAATGAGCCCACCAGCCCCACAACAGGGCTGATACAGCAGCTTTAGAACATGGCTGCCACTTCGCTTATGCTCCTCCCATCCAGAGGTGATGGTCTCTATCTCCTCCCACTGAATCTGGGCTGGCCCTAGCAACCTGTTGTAACCAAGAGAAAGTCACGGAAGTGATGCTGTGTGACTCCCAAGGTTAGGCCAGAAAGGGCCACATAGTCTCCACCCTGCTTGCTGGGACACGGGCTTTTGGAAGCCTGAGCCATCACATAAGAGGTCCCATACCCTGAGGCCATGGAGAAGCCATCACAGGCATTCTAGTCACCGGTCCTAGTCTGAGTCCTCCCAGCCCAGGCGCCAGACATATGAGCGAATGAGCCTTTGGATGATTCCAGCTCCCAGCTGTTGAGTTACCCCCAGGTTTCTTCATGGAGCAAAGGCAAGCTGTCCCGACTGTGCCCTTTCCAAACCTAGAGAATGCATGTGGATACGAAATTGTTGTTCACTTTCCTTCCTATGTTTGGGGCAGTGCATTATGCTGCAAGAGTGACCGGAGCGGATGGCAAAACCAAGGACCAGCACGCGCCTCTTCCCCCACCATCCCCACCCCCGCCCCACCCCAGTCTCCATCAGAATTCTCTGTGGCAGCAGGAGCTCTTTCCTGCTGTCACACGAGATGCGGCCATAGCGCTCTTGCCCTCACCTGCTTCTACAGCTTCCACTCCAGGCTGTCACTGCCACCACGATCCTGCCCAAACCTTAACCGTTAGCCTTGCTGTGACCTTCATCGCCTATGGGGCTGAGGGCTGCTGCTCTGCTACGGCCGCGCCGTCACCCAGCGTCCCTCCTCTCTTGCTCAGATTCCCTGGGCTGCAGAGTTGATCACATCCCTCTCCTTCCCAGAACCAGTTACCGTGAGCCAATCACCGATGTATCCATATATCCATTCTTGGAAGGTAGGGAGTCAGCTTAAACATACTTTTTGGCCCCTTAATATGTTAAGAACAGGGACTTTGGACTCAAATCCTGCCTCCGTCATTTTCAAATTCTCTGACCTTAGATGACTCACTTCAACTCTCAAACTTCAGCTTCTAATCTGTAAACTGGGGATAACAGTTCCTACTTCATAAGGTTGTTGTCAAGACCACAATGAGGGAATCCACGTAAACTGCTTGGCGTGTAGTAAACGTTCAATAAATTTTAGCTATTTTTAATAACACCTCCCTGGGAAGAAGCATCTCTTGTGACTTACCCCTTGTAAGACTTGGAAGCTGTCATTGTTGGGTGGTGGGTCTTGATCTGGATCAACACCAACTCTGTAAGTCATCAGAGAGAAAGACAAGGAGAAAAACAGAGAGTATTAGCTTGGACCATAGCGGCCAGGCTGGCTCAAAGTAGCCAAGAGGCTGACCATCTTCCCAAGGTGGAAGGAGTGGTTAGCTAAAAGAAGGGAAAGGCTGTCATGCAAAAGTTGTGCGAAAGAGGTCATACATCACATCAGATCCCAGGGGTAGGCCGGGCAATCAACCTGTGTGCTGACACCTTAAGCAAGACCTCTGGAGAACGGCAGCAGCGGGCAAACTGTCTGCCTGCCCTCCTGCACCAGATGGCCCCAGGTAGCAAAAGGTGGGTCCTGCCGTCCCAGGCCTCTTCCTCTCTGCTGCTTCCTTACTCCCCTCTGACCTGCTTTTATTTCCTAACCTTTTGTTATGGAATTTTTCATATATCCAGGTAAGTTTTGAAAGAATTTATAGTGAATACCTGTATACCCCTCACCCAGATTCTACCATTAACATTTTGCTGTATTTTCTTTATTACATACCTAGCCCTCTCTCTATCATCCACCTTATTTTTTGGATGAATTCAAATAAAGTCGCAGACATCCATACACTCCCCCTAAATATTTCAGGATGCATATCATTAACTTTCTATCCTGGTGGCCCCGCATCCCCCTGCAGCACAGATGACCTGAGAACTCACACGTTTGAGATCAGCAACTGAAGACAGAAAGAAAAAGCAAGGTGGCACAATCCACTTATAACAAAATCCATGAAAGCACTAGGGTAAGCTGACTTGGCTTAGCAACATACCAACTGTTGCCCTATGTATCTGTTAATTCTTTATCCTTGAAACTTCCTCATTGTAAGGCAGAGAACTGTGGCACTGATGACACGGATAACATGGGGCAGCGGAGGAGGAGACAAAGATGCCAGGAAAATTCTCTACTTTCCTTGTTCCCTCCAATATTGCAAATAGTGGCTGAGATCATAAAAGCCAAACAGAAAACACAGCTTTCAGCAGGTCTGATTTGAGCTTGAAGAGAGGTGCTGAATGGCCTTGACCATGTGTGTTATTTGCTGTCTGGCACCAGGGTGCTGACTCCGATGAGCAGACAGTGGATGTGCAAAGCCCCATGTGTGCCTTATTTTTCCTCCTCTCCCTCCCGCTTCTCCACCTGTGATGCCCAGGATATATCTTGAGAAAAGAGACTAATGGAAAGGAAGAATAGAAGACAACACAGACATACTGGCAGCCTCCACTCTGTTTTACTCCAGGCTTGCCGAGCACTAAGCCAAGGTGCGTGCCCCCTGGATGGGGGTGAGGAGATACAGAAGGAAAGGGAACAGTCACCCCATATTTTGCTGAAGGCAAAGTTTAAAAACCATGAGATTAATTCATGCATTCAGCAAATATTTACTGAGTGCCTACCAAGCCAGGCCCTGTTCTGAGCACTCTGTTAAAACCTATAGTGTACCTGGCACCAGATTTCCTCCCCACAGGCCTGAGGTTTGATGGAATCTTTGTAGTGAATTAGATTGACTTTGCTGTGTCTAGAGGTCAGTTTCTGGCAGGAGTTTCTGAGGCCTGGAGGCTTGATCTCATAGCTGGACATTATCCAGGGACTTTTTTTTTTTTTTTTTTTTTTTGCGGTACGCGGGCCTCTCACCGTTGTGGCCTCTCCCGTTGCGGAGCACAGTCTCCGGACGCGCAGGCCCAGCGGCCATGGCTCACGGGTCCAGCCGCTCCACGGCATGTGGGACCTTCCCGGACCGGGGCACAAACCCGCGTCCCCTGCATCAGCAGGCGGACTCTCAACCACTGCGCCGCCAGGGAAGCCCCTATCCAGGAACTTTTGAGCAACAAACCTCGCAGAGATTTTTTTGGAAATGAAATATTCTGGGGTCCCAGGACTACCCACAGAGGTCACACGAGAGCCTCAGTGCTTCCAAAGTGTCTAACATACTGAAGTGGTAGAGGAGAGGTCACACTGAATTCCTAGCTGTTCATCTTTAACTCTCACCTGATTTGAGAGTCTCTAATGTACGTTCCATAGAGAAATGTCCTCTATATGGTGTCAGATCTGTAAGACCAACAGCTAGGAATCCAACATTAGGTCTTGTTCTGTGGATTCTACAGCCGCATGGAGCCACTTCATGGCAGACTAATTTGCATAGATGAGCTCCCCAGTAAAGCCTCAGAGAGAGGGGCAGAGCACTGGTTACTAGTCTGTCTCCCAGACAGCCTACCAGAAAGCCTGGTGACACAGCAGCCTTCTGCCTAACCACAGAGAGGCTATTGTGGGGCAGGAGCAACGAGATGATGTGATCTGAAGGGCACGGCGGGCAGGATGGCGAAGAGCACAGCAGCTCATACCTGCCACGGACAGTCTCTCCTTTCTCTACTGTGAATTTTGAAACAGGTGTATTGCCTTTGTAAGTGGCTTCCACGCCGTAAAGATAAAACATATGGATTTTATCAGCCTAGGTGAAATAGGAGCCCTATAGGTAAGAGAAAAGGCTTAAGTGTGCCTTGTCCTACAATGAAGAAAATAAAGCCAAACATAATAAAAGCTTCCAAATGAAGTCTAGCTCCCTCTATTCTTTCAACTAACCTCTGCTAGGAGAAAAAAAAATTGTTTAACAAGAATTAAAATAAATTCTGTTTAACAAGAACTGCTTATAAAGACTAGGTTTTGACTATTTTCATTCAAGTCCTGGAAACATAAGAGGAATTCATCTATTATCCTCGGCCCACATGGCCAGGCCAGAATTCAAACAATGGAGCACGAAACACTGGAATAACCTGATAAACTCACAAAATCAGGGCCACCCTAACCTCATCCCAAACTGGTTCGACATTTTGCTTGGGGGAACTTGAGGATGATTCTAGATGCACATCATCCAACAGAACTTTCCGCAGTGATGGCAGTATTCTAGATCTGCACTGCCCAGTGTGGTAGCCACCAGCCACATGTGGCCACTGTGCACTTGAAATGTAGTTAATATGACTGAGGAACTGCATTTTAAGTTTTATTTCATTTTAGTTAATTTACATTTAAACAGCCACATGTGTCTAGTGGCTACCAAATTGCACAGTACAGATTCTAGAAAGTACTAATTCCAGCCATGTCTCTCTAGCATCACTTTTTTCTCTGCCCAAAAAAATGACAGCTATCTGCTTCCTTCTGCGTCCTCAGTGATAATACCCAAGATTCCTGCTGGGATCCTGCGGAGATGCAACTCTGTAGTCCCATACATATTAAGTAAAAATTTGCTTGAAATGATTACTTAGACAATGGAGAGATTTCTCACTTCCTCGGTATAGAAAATAAGATTGAAAACCCGCTGAAAGCTCTTCTATACAGATACTTGTCATAAACATGAAAGGAATGACAGGATTAGAAAATCACCACTTGCCCCTCACAGTGTAATAATTGTTTTGAGACAATTTTACCAGTGGGTAAAAGGTTGTTGGGAATCTGACTATTCATATGATGTTAAAGGATCACTCTACAGGTAACTTTTTAGTTACAAAGGGAAAACAGTGCTTTTATGGAGAGACCTGGCGTCTAAAGTGATCAAATTTAACATCACTAATAAAAGGACAGCCTGACAACATGCACCACCTGATATGATGCAACAAGAAAGTATAACATCACTTTTACATTATTTTTGCCCCCCCCAAAAAATGATTATCTATCTCTACTCAAGAGGAAAACAAATTTTAAAAATCCACTTTGTAGGGCATTATGCAAGACAATTATCCTGAAAATCCTGACTCCTTAAAAAAAAAAACCCTCAATGTCATAAGAGACAAAAAGGAGGAGGGGAGGATTGTTCTAGATTAAAAGAGACTAGAGGGGCTTCCCTGGTGGCACAGAGGTTAAGAGTCCGCCTGCCAATGCAGGGGACACGGGTTCGAGCCCTGGTCCTGGAAGATCCCACATGCCGCGGAGCAACAAAGCCCACGTGCCACAACCACTGAGCCTGCGCTCTAGAACCTGTGAGCCACAGCTGCTGAGCCTGAGCGCCTAGAGCCCGTGCTCCGCAACAAGAGATGCCACCGCAATGAGCAACGAAGACCCAAGGCAACAAAAATAAATTAATTAATTAAAAAAAAGAAAAAAGAGACCACAGAGGTGACAACCAGGTCAGTCAGAGCATACAGTGGCAAGGAGCAGGGGGAGGGGCATGGAGCCACCACGGGCCTGAATTTAAAAAAAGATGACAGCCAAAGGAAACTTTGATTGGATCCTGGATCCTGTGTGTGTGTATAAAATTCATGTTACTTTCTCAGGTGTGATAAATATACTGTGATTATGTAGAAGACTAGATTCCTAAGGGATACATGCTGAAGTATTTAGGGGTAGAAAGTCATGATGTTTATAACGTACTCTGAGGTACTCAGAAATGGTTGAGAGAGAGAGAGAGAGAGAAAATGATGCAAAAATGTATGACAAAATGTTAACAATTGGCACATCCAGGTTAGAACTTGGATATTCATTGCTCCATTCTTTCAGCTTCTTTTACAGATTTAAAATTTTTCACAACTTAAAAACAATATTTAATTATATCTTTGGTGAAAATGTTTCACAAATACGTGAGTACAATTTCCTGTCTCTATAATTTAATCTAATTTACTAATAATGATGATTCGGGATCCTCATATTACTCCAGGGTCTGAAAAATCACAAATTGTGAAGATTCATGGACATAGGGTGCTATAATAGGTAAATAGGTAGATACAGTCTAGTAATTACACGGGTTTTTTAATCCCAGATAAATCTTAGAATATTCTGTTGAGGTTTTCCTCCTAAAAGTGAAGGGCAAGGAGAAAAATGCTAGTTAACTGAAACATATGGTTAACTAAATTCCAACCAAGACAGCCATCCTCAGATCTGGTTGTGCACATCCCCTGGAAACCTACAGTTCTGAGCACAGGCCTACCCAGAGCCCCCATTCCTTGCTTTTCCCTCCCTCTGCCATGGCAGTTCTGATACTTGCTGCAGCCACTTGCTACCACCAACTACCTGCCTGAGATGCAGCCCAACTCCTGGCCCACTCAGAGACTCCAAAGACCTCTGGGGCCCTCCCACAGGTGGAGTAACTTGGGAGGGCCCCTTGGAGGGTCTCGGAGGTCCCTGCTACTGACATAAGTGCTGAATAGGAGAAAGTAAACCTGCTTCCCAGCTTGCTACTGGGTTTTAAATGCCAAAAGAAAACAGACCAGGGGACTTGCGACACAGACCGTGTTCTGCGATTTCTTTCCCCATTCAAGGCTGTTTACTTCAGGACAATTGAATGATTACTTTTCTGGCAGAGTTGAGGGTCTCTTGGACCAATTCCCAAGGATGGTAATGGACCCCTACAAAGGGCCTCACCCTTGGGGCAGGGTGTGTGGTGGTGTGCTGGGCAGCAAGAAATACCAGGTACAGTATTTTAAGTACAGTGCTTCAGAAGACTTAGGGTTCGTTAACTTTCTGAAATTCCTGGTTTCAGGAAACTGTCCACAATATATATTTCCCTCCTGACCTGTTATAACGCTTTTGATCTAGGCCACCATATAAATCTAAAACTTCTGTGCTGTTTCATTACATCATATTTTAGCACTCCCCTGATACATCAGGGTTGAGCTCATCTAAGCACATACAACAGTCTTTTCTTCCAGAATGAATTGAATTATCCTTACTTTCATTAAGAATAAGACGAATGTGGTAATCCCATACCGAATGAGAAAATAAAGCTATCACACAGATGTGCTCATTCTGGAATGAATACAAAAAATGAATCATTTCCCTTTTGATATAGTATGTACATTCTGATTAACCACCATATAAAATGCCATGAAATCTCAGAAATTTTAGAAGCTAGATTTAATCAACAAGTTTTTACTTTTTAATTGGAATGGCTGAGGTCCTAAATTATTTGGGGAATATGAGACACACATGTTCACATAAAACCTTGAACAACAAACAGATCATTATCTGAATTCTCTCATGTCCTAAGTGTAATAACTTGCACTTTGCCTGAGGGACCTTCCTTCTTGAAGGTTGGATATTTCAAAGGAAAGGATTTCCCCTGCTACTTAACTGGTAGTTACAGTCAGGTCTCTGAAAATGAATTTGTGTGTGTGTGTATGTGTGTGTGTGTGTGTGTGTGTGTGTGTGTGTGTGTGTGTGTGAGTATGTGTGTGTATTTTAAGCAGGAGAAAAAAGTGTGAATCCAGGGAACTTAAATGCTTCAAGTAATTATATGCATGTCATTGTAGTTTACATTGGGGCCTGGCAATATCCCAAGATTCATGCCCCATGACAGGTACTGCGGCTTTTACCACTGTCCTCAGAGAGTAAAACACTTTCACAACGAGAGAAGAACAGAGTTCAAGCCTGTTTTGTGTTTGATTTATCTACCAGCACCCAGAATCAGATCAGGAAGAAAGCATGCCAGTTAAAGATACGGAAAGGAAAGAAGAAACACTAAAGTCTTTACTCTGATAGCCCCAAATCACCACCCTTAGGCATAATCAAATGATAAAACTTGGATGGACACTGAGAAACAAATTGCATTAGAAGAGTCTTTCATTATCTTCTGATTTAAAGAAAAATCTGTGTTTTGTATCTTCTGATTCACCATGATAAGGTACAAGTACACAAATTCATACTTAAAAAGTAAAACGGCATTGGTGCTTAATTAAAATGGTGTAAACCATACCCCAGTCATGGCTGAAATATAAAATTCGAGTTCTCTTTATGACTTAAAAGCCTTGTTTACTAGATCACAAGCAGAATTTTGTGGGGAAAGCATTTGTGGCTCTGAAAATGGGCTGCTCTTAAAACTAAGCTCAGCTGTACACGGAGAGACTCACCAACTCCAGCTTTGGTGCCACACACTGTCCAAAATGGGGCGAGGGGGGACAGACTCTCAAGAACACCAACACATTAATCAGCCCAGAGGAGGGTAGAATAATGATTAACCGGACCTCCTGCCCCTTTTTGAAAAGGGGCAGATGGTTGGCGCACACGGGGAAGGAAGAAAGAGACAAACAGCATAAAGAGAAACATCTCAGGTTAGAAAGAGGAGAAAAGCCAGGCCCAGTTAATTTGTTTCTGAGGATGCCCTGTGTCACCTGAAGTACTGCCAGCGGTGTTCATTCTGGTCCTCTTCGGAGGGCTCCTCGACGCCAACTCTGGGCAGCAGAAGAAGGGAACGTGAGTGTGACGGGGACAACAGGGGAACTAGGAGCTCTGGGCACATGACCTGGACCACGTCCATCAAAGAATAAAATCCGCACCCCCTCTTAAGCTGTCCCCCTGTTCTCTAAAACCCAGAGAGGCTGCTAAATTTACATCAAAAGCAACAATGTTAGCAGCCAAGTCAAATGAGGATTGATTAGGAATGAAGACAAGCCTCTCAAAATATAACGTAATGAAATCAGAGTAATAAATGCAACTCATAGAAAATGACTGCATATAATTTTTCAGGAATTCATCTGTTTTATAAAGCAAGACACATCCATACAAAAACTAGAAAACAGAAAGTTGTTATTAAACATATATTTGAAGTGTTTACACACAGTTTTACACATATTTGACAGAAAGAACACTGTATCACTGAAAACAGCAAAACCAGAAGATAAAATGGCCTTTTTTTCTAGACAAGTAATCACACTGTCCATGGGTTGTACCCGAAGGTCAGGAACCCAACTTCTGCTATTCTCTTTACCTTATGGCTTCAAGAGTTGACACGGTCTATTTTCCCCTCCCTTAATAACTGCTGGGTTATTCAGACTACATTTGAATTACACCATCATACTAAGAGCAGGGTTTCACAACCTCAGCACTACTGACTGACATTTTGGGCCCTGGCCTCTACCTGCAATATACCACCAGTAGCACCCCCCTCCAGCTGGAGCAACCAAAAATGTCTCCTGACATTGCCAAATGTCCGGAGAGGGCAAAACTGCCCATAGCTGAGAACCCCTACTCTAAGTCCTGCATTCTCAGTGGGGGGTGATATAGACCCCAGGGGCATGAAAATCGGTTCTTATGGGACAAAAAATTTTTTTAGATATTACAGTGGTTTGTAGCCCTCTAAAGCACCATAGTACATAAACAGATACATAGATCTGTGGTATTAAAATTTCAGTGGAAGAGGTAGATAAAAAGAACATTTTTAAAGGCTCTTATTCAGAGGGGCAGTGATGGAAAAAAAAGGTTGAGAAACACTGTGCTAGACAATGCCCAAATACTCATGCTACTAATACGCCCTGAAAAAAGCAAGTGAGAACATGATGCTTCTTAAGGTGGTACTTTTAATTAGGTATATGTTCAGAATGTGACTTAAACCAGACTACAGTATTGAAAAATTGTAACAAATTCCAGAAAAGCAAGCTGGATTCCATTAATGTAAGATTCACTAGTAATAATAATAGTAATAGCAGCAGTATTAAGGTTATGATTAGCAATGATAATGTCATAGCTAAAATACACTAAATGCTTTCCATGTGCCAGATGGTACATTTAATGGCAGAATTCTTTATCATGTTTATTTGGTATCACATTTTATCTTCACACTGTTGTCATCCCCATTTACCCAGACAGGAAACTAAGAGCAAGAGAGGTTAAATAAGTTGCCCAAGGTCACAAAGGTAGAAAATGATGGAACCAAGATTGCAACTGAAGCTGTTAGATCCCAGAGCCCTAGCTCTACCCCTTACAGGATATTGCCTTTGACTACAAGGTGGCGTCTTTAAATTCTTTTAAAATATCCAGTAACAAATGCTATTACATAAAGATCTCAGGGCTTCTCCCTGCCTTTATTCCTTAATTTATCTTTAAAGAGCTTTATATTAAACTCTCAATGTGACAGGATTATACCTAGCAGAGTGACCTTACTTGTCCTTGGGTGATTGTATTGCTGCACTCTGGAGTATGAAGGTTATCCTGTTCATTTGGCTGCCTGGGTGTATGCCATTAACCCCCCACAATCACCACCACTTCGTTGGTGTGTCACTTGAAGCTGGGCCACCATGCCACCAAAATGTGCTCAGGACATAGATGAGGCTCATCTGCTGAATCTGCGCGTCTGATGGTTTTTTCAAGTTGCCAAAATTACAACCTTTGTGAATAACAACAACTTGCTCAAGAGACTAAGAAAAATAGTATGTAGTTTGTATATTACCAGAAGGCAATTTGAAGTTTGTATATTACCAGAAAGCAATTTGAGCATTTTGCCATTATGTTTTAAAATAGCAATCACATGCTCAACATCACTAATTATTAGAGAAATGCAAATCAAAACTACAATGAGGTATTACCTCATGCCAGTCAGAATGGCCATCATTAAAAAGTCTACAAATAATAAATGCTGGAGAGGGTGTGGAGAGAAGGGAACCCTCCTCCACTGTTGGTGGGAATGTAAATTGGTGCAACTACTATGGAGAACAGTATGGAAGTTCCTTAAAAACTAAAAGTAGAATTACCGTATGATCTAGCAATCCCACTCCTGGGCATATATCAGGAGAAAACTATAATTCGAAAAGATACATGCGGGAGTTCCCTGGTAGCCCCCGTGGTTAGGATTCCGGGCTTTCACTGCTGTGACCCCGGTTCAATCCCTGGTTGGGAAACTGAGATCCCACAAGCCGTGTGGTGTGGCCAAAAAACAAAACAAAAAAATACACATGCACCCCAATGTTCATTGCAGCACCATTTACAATAGCCAAGACATGGAAGCAACCTAAATGTCCATCAACAGAGGAATGGATAAAGAAGATGTGATATACGAACACACCACACACACACACACACACACACACACACACACACACACACACACAC
>NW_021703779.1:40989312-41008206 GCF_005190385.1 Monodon monoceros
CACACACACACACACACACACACACACACACACACACACACACACACAAGCACGCACGCACGAGATGGAATATTACTCAGCCACGAAAAAGAATGAAATAATGACATTTGCAGCAACATGGATGGTGAATCACTTTGCTGTACTCCTGAAACTAACACAACATTGTAATAAATTAACTATATTTCAATTTTTTTAATGGTTAAAGAAATGATAAAAAACAAAATAGCAATCACAAAATTCCAATTTAAAAAGATAAGTTGGATTTCTGGAAAGCAGTGATCTGGCTTTGGATTTGTGGTTATATTCATTTTATATTATACACAGACTAGAAATTAGCCATGGTTAAAAGTCATAGCTGGGCTTCCCTGGTGGCGCAGTGGTTGGGAGTCCGCCTGCCGATGCAGGGGACACGAGTTCGTGCCCCAGTCCGGGAAGATCCCACATGCCGCTGAGCGGCTGGGCCCGTGAGCCATGGCCACTGAGCCCGTGCGTCCAGAGCCTGTGCTCCGCAACGGGAGAGGCCACAACAGTGAGAGGCCCGCGTACCGCAAAAAAAAAAAAAAGTCATAGCTAACTCCTAATTATTTATGGAGGAACTCCAAGTCCTACCCTGGGCTTCTGACTTCTGGGCAGCCACTTAGCAGCTGATCAGGACCTCTGTCAGCAGCCTGGAGAAGTAAGAAACAACTAGGTACAGATCTTACTGAGGTCACAGACGTCAAAACACCACACTGAACTTCAGGGGGTTTCCGAATCATTTTAGAATAAGAACCTGGTCCACATAAATGATCCGTGGCCATTAAGTGACACCATAAGCCCAAGCCACAAAAACCAATCAGTCTCATTACCTTATTTCTGAGGGAATTTCTTTTGATGTAATCTCCGTAAATGTCAGTTTCTACCTCTAACATATCACTATTTATACACATCTGAAAAAAACGCAATGAACTGACACCATATGTATTTTTCACCAGTGGCACACTTTGCTTCATTACACTATCTGGGTAGAGTTGCACAGAAAGAAGGAACTAATATAGAAGCAGATTGAAATTGAAAACAGAGAAACAATACAGAAAATCAATGAAATAAAAAGCTAGTTCTTTGAAAAGATCATTAAAATTGACAAACCTCTAGTAAGAGTGAAAGAAAAAAAAAAGAGAGAAGATGCAAATTACCAATACTGTGTCATGAATGAAACATGGGATATCACTACAGATCTCACAGACATAAAAACAATAATAAGGTTATGCTATGAACAACATAAACATGACAATTAGATGAAAATGACCAATTTCACAAACTGCCACAACTCACCAATGTGAGATATAGCTGTTAAAGAAATTGGCTTCATAATTTATATAATAAAACTCCTGGAAAAGAAGACTCCAGGACCAGTCAGTTTCACTGGAGGATTCCATAAAACCTTCAGGAAGAATTAACACCAATTTTAAACAACCTCTTCCAGAAAACAGAAGAGTAGGAAACATGTTCCAACTCATTTTGAGAGGCCAGATTACCCTGATACCAAATCAAAGGCAGTATGAAAAAAGAACACTACAGACCGGTATCCCAAATCCTTAACAACATATTAGTTAATAGAATTCAGCAGTATGTAAAACATTTATTTATACACCACAACCAAGTGGGGTTTAACAAGCAAGGGTGGTTCCGTATTTGAAAATTACTCAATGTAACCTATCATATTAACAGGCTAAACAAGAAAAATCATATGATCATATCAATTGATACAGAAAAGCATTTGATAAAATTCAACATCTGTTCATGATAAAACTCTCAGAAAACTAGCAATAGATGGGAACTTCCTCAACTTGATGATGAACATCTACAAAAACCCTACAGCTAACATCACACTTACTGGCGAAAGACTGAATGCTTTCCCCTTAAGATCGGGAACAAAGCAAGAATGTCTGCTCACATCACTCTTATTTAACATAGTACTGATGGTCCTAGCCAGAGCAATAAGTTAAGAGAAGGAAATAGCACACTGGTTGGAAAGGAAAAAATGAAACTGTCTCTATTTGCAAATGATCTGATGGTCTACACAGAAAGTCCCAAAGAATTTATAAAAACAAAAACAAACTCTCCTAGAACTAATAAGTGAAATTGGCAAGGTGTCTGGATACAAGGTCAACCTACAAAAACCAGCCTTATTTCTATATCCTGGCAATGAACACACAGAAAGTGAAACTGAAGACAGAATAACATTTAAAATAGCTCAAAACAAAGAAGAAATACTCAAGACATAACTCTAACACACACAGGCATTCTATGCTGAAAACTATAAAATACTGCTAAAAGAAATCAAAGAAGACATAAATAAATGGAGAAACGTGCCATTTTCATGGATTGGAAGACTGAATGAGGTAAAGATGTCAATTCTCCCCAAATTGATATACAGGTTTAACACAATTCCTATGAAAATCCCAGCACAAGTTTTTTTTTAAGATGTAGACAAGCTTATTTTAAAATGTATATAGAAAGGAATTAGAAGAGCTATGACAATTTTGAAAAAGAATAAAGTGGGAGGACCCACTCTGCCTGATGCTCAAGCTTATTATATAACCACAGTTATCAAAAGTGTGGTACTGGTGGAGGTACAGACACATAAATCAACAGAGCAGAAGAGAAACAGACCCGAATGCATACAGCGAACCGATTTCTGGCAAAGGAGAAAAAGTAATTCAAAGGACAGTCTCTCTTACAAATTGTGCTGGAACAACTGGATAGCCATAGTCAAAAAATAAATAAATAAATAAAACCTCAACCTAAACCTCATGTCTAATATAAAAATTGACTTAAGATGGATCACAGATTTAAATGTAAAGCATAAAACTAAAAAACTTTTAGAAGATAACACAGAAGAAAATCTTTGGGACCTAGGGCTTGATGAAGAGTCCTTAGACATAACACCAAAATCATGATGTTAAAAATAAATAAATAAGTTGCATTTCATTAAAATTAAAAGTTCTGCTCTATGACAGACTGTTAAAAGGGTTAAAAGACAAGCTACAGACTAGGAGAAAATATTTGCAAACCACATATCTGATAACAGACTAGTATCTAGAACAAATAAAGAATTGACAAAACTCAATTAAAAAAACAAATAATCCAATTAGAAAATGGACAAAAACCTTGAACAGATATTTCACCATTGCTTATTAGAATGGCAAATAAGCACATGAAGAGATATTCAACATCATCAGCCATGAGAAATGCAAATTAAGACCACAATGAGGTATCCCCACATACCTATTAGAACAACTAAAATAAAAAAGTGTCAACACCAAATGCTGGCAAGGATATGGGAGAAACTGGATCCCTCATGCGCAGTCATTTCCTGACCTCTCACCATGTGCTAGCTGTTATGTTCTAAGTGCTATACATATCCCATTAATATTTTCACAATCCAATTATTATATGTGTACATATACAGCTTGCACACATCAGGGAAAGCAGCCCCCACTCCCGGCTCTGGGTAGGACTACTTCAATGGCCCATTTTTTGAAAAGGGTTATGAGAAGTGCAAAATGTCACAAGTCAACTGTCTACTCTCAGTGGAAAGTTATTTGGTCCTGTATGTGTTGGGGGGGGGGGGGTGGTCAGAAAAGAACTTATGAAATAGCCTGAAAAACAAACACGATTTAACCAGGCTCTGAGCATCCAGGGCACCTACTGGGTAACCAGATAAATAGGAGCAGGAAGTAATCTCAGAGAGGTCACCAAATGCAAAGGTTCTCAACTCTGTGCAGGGTAAACCTCCTTTCTTGCTCTTATTCTGCTACACAGAACAAAGATGATACCATCTTATGTCTTAAGTTTAAAGCCAAAAATCTGTACATTTTCTTCTTCAGATTTCTACTTCCACAGATGAATTATTTTCCTTAATATGACTCTGGAGATTCACGCCAGGAAACTGAAATTTTAATCATCCTGAATTTTACAACATGAAAATGGTCCCTAACACAGCAAGCCTTTCGGGCAGTATAGCACAGTAGCTAAGAGTGTGCCTGGGTTCAAATCCCAGCTTGCCCACTTAAAGCCTTGTGACCTTGGGCAAGTTATTGCTCTGTGCCTCAGTTTCCTCAGCTCTAAAATGAAAATAATAGTAGTAACTCCCTTATAGGAATGCTATGAGGATTATCTTAATGTACGTGTTGGCATCTCAACCAACAACTGCAGCACAAACGTTAGCTATTGTAAGACTCTTACTGATAAGCCCACCCAGGTTCTGCAGACCCACTCAGATCTGAGGCTGAGACCCACTAACCCAGAAATGGTGCAGCCGGCAGTGGCCACGCCCAGGAGTCCCTGCCTCCCATCAATATAAAAGTTCCAGAAGAGGGAGACTATTCTCTCAAATCCCAGTTTTCTCCCTGACCCCAAGGATGACTGCAAGATCCTTGTCGGTTTCTCCCTCCTTCAAGCTAGGTGTACTCCGCAGCTGTCAGCCCTGAGCAAACCAACAGCCAGCAGAGAAAGAAAAAAAAAACATTGCCATCTTGTGGCTTTTCAGAGAATTCTTCACACCTATGCGCCACCCAAGTCTTCTCATTCCCAGCATGTTCACCCTTTGCAGATCTGAAACTGAGGCAAGTGGCAAGAGCACTTTCGATGACGCAGAGGACACACTTAGAGCTGCAGGGACCTGGAGAAAAGGTGACAGCACGCTTTTATTTAACGTGAAGGAATACAGAGGCCGAAAAGACATGAGGAGCTTGTCTTAAACCAGGGTCAGAGTTAGGCTGTGGGTCTCCTGACCCCTGTTCCAATGTCCTCTTTACTGTAAGGTGCTGGAGCTCACAAGCACAGTTTGCAATTCAAATGCTCTTAAAAAAAAATCAAACTTGGGTCAATGACCCTCCATGCTGACACAGCTACAAAATCACAGGCCGGGGATGTCCATGAGGCTGCAAGAAGTGAGGGTTATGCAGGAAATGTCACCTCTTCTGTGCACTAAAGCAAGAAGAGACGCGGCATACAGTTTCCTCCTAAAACAAAACTCTAATGGCCTCCCTTTATTTCCAGCTGATGAGCTTATTTTTCAAGGCCTTAGGTTTGATTTCAAAGGAATGTGAAATGCCAGACATTGCCAGCAGCTATGTCTATTCTCTCTCCTGCAGCTTTAAGACTTTTTGAATTCTTGCCCTAATGTCGCGGCACTAGCAAGGTCCAGGTGTTTCTAATTCCTTGTGTTTTTGTACCCACAAACAGTTTAATGATTTTTTTTTCTCGTGGAAAATTCAATACTCTGAATTTTTATTTATTGTTTTTAAATTTTTAATCCTTCCCCAAACAAAACAAGAAACTATAAAAGCCTTCCATGCACTAAGCTGTATGTAGCACCCCCTGCACGGGAACAGTGACATAGTTAGACACAAAACTGGCCTTGGTTTCAAACCAACCTTATATTAAGCCATGACAACATGGGCGTCGTGCCTCCACCAATGATCCAGACGGTGAAGAAGACAATGAGGAGGGTGGTTGTGAACATCATCTGGCGTGCGTAGGATGCCGTGTCTCGAATAGCCAGTGCAAATGCCATCGCTCCCCTGAGGCCTGCAGGGACCAAAGAGGAAGCTGTCCTGTCATAAGGATAAATAACAATGTGTCCTCAAATCCACTGCTGCCACCTGGGGCTAATAAATTGTATCTGCTTATGCTTCAGGAGTCGAGTTGTTTTATACAGAAAATAACTTTAAAGGAATAGGATTTCCCCCTATTTGAAGTTTTCTTTTGCAAAATGCCCAAATGCAATGAGAAAAACACTGCACCGCTTTGTATAGCACATTTTAGAATAATAATACTCTTTTATTACTGAAATAATTCTCCTGATAATAACATGAACCAAAAAGAAATATAAATAAGAAATAATCATATAAGCTCTCTAAGTCTGTGATCCAAGTACTACCCAAGCACTATACAGTCATTATAAACTTAAGAAGCAGGCTAGGTATGAGTATGTGAAATGCACAAAACAGCTCAGCATTTCCTGAGCAAAGCCAAGCAGAGAAGTAACAATATAACCTGATCTATATCAGGAGTTGGTGAGTTTTCTGTAAAGTGTCAGATAATATTTTAGGCTTTGTGGGCCAAGAGGAAAAACCAAGGATGTTATGTAGGTACTTACATAGAAGAGAGAAAACAAATTTCCACAAAATTTTATTGACAAAAACCAAGAGCATAATAAGTACTATAATATATAAGTGCCATGTTATAAAACTATAATAAGTAATTATAATAAGTAATAATAATGATTATAATAATGAGTTCAATTTATTGTAATCCAGGTCTACTAGTGAAAAGAATGGAATTCTTCTGGGGGTGGGAGATTTCAGTTAATTGGGTTTCAAAGTTAGTGTCCCCTATCATCAAATAGGTTGCAAATATTCATCTGTAAAAGCCATTCTTAGCCCGTGGGGTAGATGAAAACAGGCAGCAACCAAATTTGCTGACCCCTGGTCTACAGCCACATTTTTATGTTCTAGAGCTTCTCTTTCTAAGCTCTTTTGTTCCTTCCCCATACCATGCTCCTAATTTGTTCTATAATAAAGACGTAATCCATGGTCTTTAATAGCTATCTAGTATAAATTCCTATTCACCATGCGTAAGACTGTGTGTATATTATGAGAATGAAAAATTAATACTCATTATATTTCTTCACATATTTTCCCACCTTTTCCAATAATTTCACAATTTCATTAACCTGAGAACTTCACAACAATTCACTAGAGTGATTCAGTAAAATATACATTAAAAAATAGAGCAAAGTTGATGTTCTCTATTAATCTGTCCTAGTCAAATATTGACACACATCTAGACCATCCTACAGCCAGCTACGACACCACTTAATATTTAAACCTTTAAATGGACGTTGTCTCAAAGAAGAAAACTTGAGGGCCAGAGAGAGACAACGCGTGCTCCATTCTTCTTTATTAGGTAAACACTGTAAGCAATATGAAGGTGAAACCTCAGGTATTTCTTTCATAGCCTTGAAGAATGAGTTCCTTTTGAAAGCCAAATTTCTCCCAGCAGAAAATAATTTTGATAAGAGATATCTTTAAACAGCACTGTGTACTTCTCAGTGTTTTAGCACAGAAGATAATGAACACACTTAAAAGTTTGTCTAGGTGACTGAGCTATCTCCAATTAATCTTTCTCTTTCCACTGGCATTTTTCTAATATGTATGGACGATCTGGTCTGTCATTGCCCTCCTCAGAAACCTCTAACGTTTCCCAGCTGCTCTTGGATAAAAGCCCAACTCTTTGGCATAGCACTGGAGCTTCTCTGTGGTCTAGACTCCAGCAATGATTCTTGAAGTGTGGTCCTCAAACCAGCTGCAGCAGCAGCAGCAGCCGAGAAGATGTTAGAGATGCAAATTCTCGGGGCTCACCCCATACCCTCAGAATCACACTCTGGTGGTGGGGCCCAGCAATCTGCTATTAACCGGCCCAACAGGTGATTCAGATGCAACCTGAAGGCTTGCACCAGTTTACATGCAATTTCCCTTTCCAACCTCACTCTCGTTCTGCATTATCCCATGTGTCTCACATTTAAACCAGACTGCTACCCTTCCCTGAAAAAGCCACACACAGCAATGCTTTCCTGCCCTTCCAACCTGCCACCTCCTGAAATGCCACTGCATCCAAGTCCAGTTCGAAGGCTACCCCTTGGCGAAGATGGCCCTGGGCCCTGCTTTTCTTTTGTGCAATTCACTAGCCTCTCTTGTGCAATTCACCAGCCTCTCTTGGGAGAAACTTAGCTCTTTGTACACCTGTCTCCCACCAGTGGACTGTGAGCTCCTGGAAGGAGGTGGGTTTCTGTATCCTCCACAACCTTGACGTGTGACTTATATAACGAGGATGCTCAACAAATGTGTGTCAGAGTGAAAGGAAATCATTAAGGCGGGCTGTGTACTTAAGTGCAGATGCAAGCAAGGACTAGACAAAGCAACTGCTTTGCTGAGCAGTGCCTGCTGGTGTGATTTCAGTATGACTCTCTGAGGCCTCCAAGAACTACTGTGTGGCAGTAAAGGGCTGCTACTCACGTTGCCTCTTGTACAGCCTCTCCCCCTTCCCGGACAGAGGCACCTTTAAGGGTCACGGTGGCCTTTTGCCTATCTCCTCCCTCTGCTCTACAGAGATGCTCTTACTTGGGTCTCGTCTATAAAGTCGGATGCTTTCCACTCTCACTGCACCATCTACCTCATGCCAATTGCTCTCTCCTTTCTTTATCTCCACATATTTCTTTATTGTCCTTTGTCCCCTCAGTGGCTTCTCCACTCTTCTCAGCTTTGTAGTGAAGAGGAAGCATTTGGGAGACAGTGTAAGTCAAGCAGAACTATCACAGCTGTTATCTTCCAGTTTGGGGTTCATCTTGCTAATGTGAGTATATTTTATTTCTTTTACTCCATAGAAAGTTAATAAAACTCATTTTTTTTACCTGAAAACATCATCATGTGTTGAAAATTCCAGCCAATCTTGTGCCTTCTGCCCAAGTTGAGGAAGAAGGAGAGCGGGTAGATGTGTGCAGCTCTTCCCAGGAAGATGGCAACCTGGCCGCCAGGTGGAGGTTAAGGGCCCAACAGGTTTCCAGGATGGCACTTTCACACAACCTGTGACTGAGCAGAGAATTTTAGGAATGCCATGACACCTTGCTGTGATCAGGAGAGTTGCACAGAGAAGGCAGGCTGTCTCATTTCCCACCAAACAAGTCTCAGCAGCAAGTGGGATTCCACTGGCCAATTTTCCCAACCTCCTGGCTCACAGAGACAATTTTTGGCCTGTTAAACACACTGTTGTAACTTCTTGATTTGATTAAACTGATATGGACCAAGTCTCCGACCTACCTAAAAATGAGTCCAGAAATAAGCTAAGGTGCCGTGGCTGGGGTGGGGAGTTAAGAGAAGCAAAGAGCGTGCTGGACTCTATCGGAAGAAAAAAAATCACAAGAAGAAAAAATTACTAACCCCTGAGTCAAACTATAAAGAGAAAGCTTGGTGGGTGAGCTTGTAAGCTTTGGTTGGAAGTAAACATCAGGGGTTTGTATGACCAGGAAGATACTACAAATAAGAGGTGGGGAAACTTACAGTATTCCTACCATGAAGACATATTCATATTCCTCACAAGGATCACCCTGGGGAGATTTATCTGCCTAAGTGGCTAACATATCTTTGGGGAGGTAAGAGATGGAAAAGGAGGAGTGTGGAAGAGGAACTCTTACTGTGCAAACCAAAGAATTCAGGGAAACCGGTCATTCGTCACTTGCTGAGTTTAGAACAGAGCCCAGCAGAGAGATGCACACTGCCCTGGTCATAGGAGGAAACCACTGTGGGAGCCAGAGGAACAGGGAGCTTCCGTTTCGACCAGCTGGAGCTGCAGCTGTTTCAGACAGAAGCGAGGGCGGGACTGTCTTCTGCCTTCTCTAGGATAAAATACTAACTACTTTTCTTCTTTTCTCGCTCTCTTTTTTTTCCCTTTTTGCTATTGTTTTGTTTTCTTTTTCATAGAAGGAAAGAGGTCGTGCTTATAACATTCCATCCCAGGAGCCACGCATAAGTCCGCAAGTGGAAGCGGCCTTCAGGATTCACAGAGGCCCCGGCTCCCCCTTGAACAAGGCCCCCGCGCTGTAAACAAGGCAGCACTCTCACTGTCTCTCACAGGATGCCGCGCTAAGAATACAAATCAAAATGACATGCCAGGTCTTTCTTAAGAATAAAAACACTGATCCGCTGGATCTTTAGCTCTTGGTCTGTTGAGTGTGTAAATCTAAGAAATGAGCCCCAGTTGAAGCAGATAACACTCTAACTGGCAGGACTCTGGCATGGCATTAGGCCACTGTCGCTCTCTAGCTGCTTGGTGAGTATCATTTATACCTGCACAATAAATGAGAAGCCCAGAAGAGAAAAATACTCCTTTTTGGGGGGGCCAGCATCCCAAGATCTAAGGATGCCCATGAGACCTCAGAAAAGGCAGTAGTGGACTCCTGCTATAGTTCCAAGGCCCAGAAGAGTTCACTTTAACGAAAACAATAAGGATCTGAGGCCAACTGAGCAAAGCCCTCAGCTGTCCACGTACTGCTGGGCATTCGTATCTCTCCTCACTTGAGAGGAGCCAACCCCCAAAACTGTGTCTCTCTTCCAAAAACTGCTCTCACGATGGGACTAAATCAAAGAACCCAGTATTCCTCCATTTCATCTGCCCTTCCTCTCCTTTTTTTTTTTTTTTTTTTTTTTTTTTGCGTTAAAGAAAAGGGTCACCATACGGAATTGGGTGAAAGCGTGCACACTGCCTGTGGGCTGCCCTGGGCGGCGAGAGGAAGGGCTGCGTGCAACCACGTGCAGCTGAGAGCAAGAGACACAGAACCTTCAGGTCTTCCAAACGGGGAAGCTCCTGGATTGGAATTCACGTGGCGATGAGAAAAAAACAATTTGGGGGACTGATACTGGTTGCTGATTTTTAGCTCTGCTAGGAAGGGTGCTTTAAAAAACAAACTACCACCTGCCAATCACCAGTGTAACAGAAAGGCCACCTTACACAGAAAATGCAGAAAGGGCAACCCTAGAATCAACACCGGTCCTTGAAATCAAATACACTTAGCTTTATATTTACCACTTAAGCCTTCTTTTTCTCATCATAAAAATACCATGAACCAGTGCTGGCTCAGTCACCTCCCCGCCAAACTAGAAATTATTGTTGTTACAGCTTCCGCAGCAGTGGTCGTCTTTCCGTGTAGAAAATGGGGGAACCAAAAAAAGGATACAAAAGCTCCAATGATGAAAACGGGGCTGAAAACGTGCTTCTGGAAGGTAAACAGCGCCAGGCCCATGTAGGAGAAGATGAAGTTCTCTGCCAGGAAGTGTAACACCTCAAAGAGCTGCACAAAAAGGGAAGAGGAAGCCGTAAACCCTGTGGGTCCCCTCCCTTGTATTCGCAGGTCACTTGTGGGGACACAGGCCTCTCCCTCACCTGCTTCGTTCGACTTCTTGATTCCACCGACAGATTGTTGTAGGTGTAATGAGCTTGTGTGATTCCACAGAAAAGGACAGCTACAACGCCTGGCAAGAGAGTTTAAAAAAAAAAAAATCAATGGAGGGAAAAAAAGCAGAAAAAAATCCTACCTGAAACAAAAAGTTAAGGTAGTCAAGCCCAGCATATCCAACTTCCTGAAAGTTTTTGAAAATTTCCTATTACTGAAAGCTCCCTCTGCCCACACTTCTCATATCAACCTTTGCTTCTCCCAACCCTGCCCTCCTTCAAAGACAAGGCCACTGATTTACCTCTTGTTCCAGATTTAAGAGCATTCTCTCCCCTCTTCTAAACTCCTACTGAATTGGCCATCTCTATATGGCATGGCATTTAGCATTCATTCCCTCAAAGAGACTGTGAAGTGTGCGCCCATCACACACTTTTGTCATATTCCTCTCTGTTCACTGAAAGAATGAATTTAATTTCAAACCAATGCTTTATATTTTTGCATGGTCTAGGGCTTCAGACAAAATGGATCCAGAGTACTAGTCCAATTATCCTGGCCCTGATAATCTAGATTTCTGGTTAACGGTGACTATTTTGTTGTGTAAGACAATTAACACACCTGGGACTTTGCCTATATATTTACAGATGATTGTCAAGTTTTAAAGGAAGTGGGGCATATAAAGATATGCTGCAATATTTTGAAAATACGATAAAAAGGACTTCCGAATTACCTGGATTATGTATATATAGTAACTGTACTTGAGTTTTCTAATAGAAAAATCCAATGATTTATTTTTTTTAATGAGGGAATGTGAGGAACTAAAACCACATGATCACTCACACTAATAATCTATGAAACGGGCACCATAAAAACACAGTATTGAAAAGCAATGATTAAACAGACCAAAAACAAAACAAGGAAAAATTGTGCTCACACTCATCTGAGTAGAAGCAAAATTACCTTTAAAAGGATATATATTTTGCTTGTTATTGCTACTGTTTGTAAAATAACGAAGCAATCCAGGGGAGGATACAAATAAGGTGTTAATATATTCAGTAACTTTTGCAGCTAAGTATCTACTTATAGTTAGAATGAGTACTCAAAGATGTAACGGAGTTTGAAACAATAAAGCGTATCCTTTAAAAAATATGCAGCTCTGGGAAACTAAATTATTCATAAGGCAGAACACCAGCCTTGCTCAGCAGTCCTCCATATGGACGCTCCGTGAGTGGTTTGTCAACTCTGGGCAGCAGCTATTAAGAATTCTTCGCTCCCCTCAAGCTCCCACAGCCTCCGCCACAGTGAGGGGAAGGGTGGCCAAGGGCAGAGGAGACCCACCGGTAAACCCACAGGCTTCTGCCAAGAGGAAGGTGCTCCACGACATCAGGAAGAAGAGCGCCGTCTCCAGCAGGGGGAAGCAGTGCAGCTTGGTAAACTTGGTCACGTCAGCTCCTGTCAAGGAACTGTCTCCAGCAACAAGCATCAGGGTCACCGAGAACCACACTCTCTTAGCCCAGGACCCCTCCCTAAGGGCTACCCTTTCCCTTCAGCTCTTCCTTTGGGGCCCCAGAGCTGCTGCTTGGTTTTGAAAGTAAAGAAAATGAAGCTTCCCAGTAGAATAGAGGTTTCCAAGGGCTGGGAGAGGGGAGGATATAGGGATCATATTGTTTAATGGGCACACACTTTCTGTTGGGGATGACGAAGAAGGTTCGGGAAATAGCGGGGATGGTTACACAACATTGTGGATGCACCTAAGGCCACTGAATTGTACACTTAAAATGATTAAATCTTAACCTGTGGAAGGCTTGCCTGCTCATTCTGCACTTTGCTTTTATGTTGGTTGGTTTGTTGGTTGGTTGGTTTTTAAGGCAATATTGTGCAGTCCTCGGCTTAAGGAAGGCCACCTTGCTGTAATTCCCCCAGATAGTCCCTGGCTACTTACGGCCACGTTAGTCCCATATGGCCTGGAACAGTGGACAACAGCAGTCAGGCTGCGGCTAAAGTACTTCACAGCCTGCTTCCTCCCAGCCTCCTGAGAGGTGGTCCCTGATTCCCAGCCTCCTCCTGGCTCTTCCACTCTTTCAGCCCCACCCCACCCCCCAAAAAAACTGACACTTCCCCCAAGCTCCTATCTCCGACAGGTTTATAGGAAGGACAGAAAACACAAAGGTGAGGACAGAGCTAAGCCAAGAGCTACACTCTCAAACATTTTCTCAAACTCTTAGCTAGGCCATCGACTGTCATGTTTCACCAAAGGGTGACATTTCAGGAGCCCCCAGCCCCCAGTGGAACAATTAATTTAAGATTCATTTCTGAAAGGAAGAACTGAGAACTTTCTTTTCCCAAGTGCAATGCCACATAGTCATACTTAGGCAGGGGCAGAAACTACAAAAAGGATATTAGAGCAGTCACAACACCAGTCACAGCTCCCATGGTAAAAGAGCCACTAAATATACCTAGAAAAATGCCAACTGACTTAAAAAAGGCAGCAGCATCAAAGGCGTGAGTGTTCAGCCCCGCTGGCTGGTAGGCAACAATAGACCTGGAGTTTAAAGAGAGAGTTAAAAAACACTAAGCTGGTTTTACACCATGGTACTTACAAATATCGACAAACATAGGTATCTACACTCTGCAGAGCACTCCCCATGGTGTATTCATTTAATTTAATCTGCAGTCACCATGTTACGATGGTATCGGCATTCCAACCGCTGCCAACTGGACAAAGCAACATAACTTTATCAACTAAGTCGATAAACCTCATTTAGAAGAGCACCCAATTCAAAATTTAACACTTTTAAGATGGGCCTCTGATTTTAGCCCAGAGCATTCAGGAAGCCAGAGTCTCTCTTCCCAGGCAGAAATATTGTTACTTACGAGGACAGTACAATGGCAACAGCATCATTTAGGACACTTTCTCCAAACAGAAGTGCGTAAAGGTCCACATCTGCATGCAATTCATTAAATATCGCCAGTACAGTCACTAAAACATGGGACAAAAGCATACAAATTAGTTTCGGTTTCTGACTTTAAGCCATTGATAACAAATTCATAGAAGCAATTCTTATCTTTGGTGGGACAGGGTGGTTTGGGAGACAGTAAGGGAGTCAAAGATGGGTCGTCTGTCTATGGCAGAAATGAAAATGGCAATCTTCCTAATCTTAATGAGGAGTGATATGATGCTTGATTCTAATAACACTGTGCTCTCAACTGTAATCTCATCACACTTTGAAAACACTTCTATTACAGAACGTAAAAAATAATCACAATTAATGTGACTTGGCTCTACTGGTGGGGTGAAATCTCTTTGAAGGCAGAAACCCTATTTTATTTTTTATTTTATTGAAGTATAGTTGATTTACAAAGTTGTGTTAGTTTCAGGTTACAGCAAAGTGATATCTGAATACACACACACACACATACACATTCTTTTTCGTATTCTTTTCCATTACGGTTTATCACAGATACTGAATATAGTTCCCTGTGCTAGTTTATCCATTCTATTGATATATATAACAGTTTGCATCTGCTAATCCAAATCTCCCATTCCATCCCTCCCCCACCCTCCTCTCCTTTGGCAACCACAAGTCTGTTCTCTATGTCTGTGAGTCTCTTTTTGTTTCATAGATAGGTTCGTTCACGTCATATTTTAGATTCCAAATTAAGTGATATCATATGGTATTTGTCTTTCTCTTTCTGACTTACTTCACTTAGTATGATAGTCTCTAGGTCCATCCATGTTGCTGCAAAGAAACCCTATTTTATTTTATTTTATTTTTCATTTTATTTTTTAAATTAATTAACTAATTTATTTTTGGCTGTGTTGGGTCTTTGCTGCTGCGTGTGGGCTTTCTCTAGTTGTGGGGAGCTGGGACTACTCTTCGTTGCGGTGCGCAGGCTTCTCATTGCGGTGGCTTCTCTTGTTGTGGAGCACAGGCTCTCGGCGCGCGGGCTCAGTAGTTGTGGCGCACAGGCTTAGTTGCTCCACGGCATGGGGGATCCTCCCGGACCAGGGATCGAACCCATGTCCCCTGCATTGGCAGGTGGATGCTTAACCACTGCGCCATCAGGGAAGTCCCATAAGCACCATTTTAATCTCAAAATCTTAGTGGTAAAGCATTGGAAAAAGGACTCCGCACATGGAAAGATCATAAACCTGGGCTCGCTGGGGATCTGAAGAGCATGTAAACTCTGCCATGCTCCCAAACTGGAAGATAAAAGTGCAGGTTCAATTTCCTGGTAATTTGTCATCGGCCCAGACTTACACCTTTTAAGATCCAAAAGATACAACAAAAAGTTTGTTCAAAAATTTGTAATATAAGAGAATGGACTTGAGGATATGGGGAGGGGGAAGGGTAAGCTGTGACAAAGTGAGAGAGTGGCATGGACATATATACACTACCAAACGTAAAATAGATAGCTAGTGGGAAGCAGCCGCATAGCACAGGGAGATCAGCTTGGTGCTTTGTGACCACCTAGAGGGGTGGGATAGGGAGAGTGGGAGGGACGGAGACGCAAGAGGGAAGAGATATGGGAACATATGTATATGTATAACTGATTCACTTTGTTATAAAGCAGAAACTAACACACCACTGTAAAGCAATTATACTCCAATAAAGACGTTAAAAAAAAGGAATATAATCTGGAAAAAAATAACGTAATACTTTGCTGTACACCTAAAACTAATGTAACATTACATATTAACTACAATAATTAAAAATTTTTTAATTAAAAATAAAAAAAAACATAATGGGGGCAAAATGCCTATTTCTGGTCATTCAAGTTTGAGTTTAGAGCTAACAAAATCAATTTCTCTTTAAATGTCTGTTAATGACCATCAGGAATAAAAAGAAAGAACATGGAAATAGAAACCCTATTTTATTGATCACTGTGCTCCAGCATAGGGTCGGGGCACAGTGAAGGTTTAATAAAGGATTTTGAAATAATGAAAGTCTTCATTTATAACAGAGTATACATAATTACACTTCTCACAGTTTTCACATTTCACAGACATTTAAAAATCAGCTATTTTCGATTATGAACCAAGATGGCAGAGTAGAAGGACGTGCTCTCACTCCCTCTCGTGAGAACACCAGAATCACAACTAGCTGTTGGACAATCATCCACAGGAAGGCACTGGAACTCACCAAAAAAGATACTCCACAACCAAAGACAAAGTAGAAGCCACAATGAGATGGTAGGAGGGGCGCAATCACAGTAAAATCAAATCCCATAACTGCTGGGTGGCTGACTCACAGACTGGAGAACACTTATACCACAGAAGTGCACCCACTGGAGTGAAGGTTCTGAGCCTCACGTCAGGCTTCCCATCCTGGGGGTCCAGCAACGGGAGGAGGAATTCCTAGAGAATCAGACTTTGAAGGCTAGCGGGATTTGATCGCAGGACTTTGACAGGGCTGGGGGAGACAGAGACTCCACTCTTGGAGGGCACACACAAAGTAGTGTGTGCAGCAGGACCCAGGGGAAGGAGCAGTGACCCCAGGGGAGACTGAACCAGACCTACCTGCTAGTGTTGGAGGGTCTGCTGCAGAGGCGGGGGGTGGCTGTGGCTCACCATGAGGACAAGGACTCTGGGAAGTACTCCTTGGCGTGAACCCTCCCAGAGTCTGCCATTAGCCCCACCAAAGAGCCCAGGTAGGCTCCAGTGTTGGGTTGCCTCGGGACAAACAACCAACAAGGAGGGAACCCAGCCCCACCCATAAGCAGATTAAAGATTTACTGAGCTCTGCCTACCAGAGCAACACCCAGCTCTACCCACCACCAGTCCCTCCCATCAGGAAACTTGCACAAGCATCTTAGATAGCCTCATCCACCAGAGGGCAGACAGCAGAAGCAAGAAGAACTACAGTCCTGCAGCCTGTGGAACAAAAACCACATTCACAGAAAGAGAGACAAGATGAAAAGGCAGAGGGCTATGTACCAGACGAAGGAAGAAGATAAAACCCCAGAAAAACAACTAAATGAAGTGGAGATAGGCAACCTTCCAGAAAAAGAATTCAGAATAATGATAGTGAAGATGATCCAGGACCTCGGAAAAAGAATGGAGGCAAAGATCAAGAAGATGCAAGAAATGTTTAACAAAGACCTAGAAGAATGAAATAACAAACAGAGATGAACAACACAATAACTGAAATGAAAACTACACTAGAAGGAATCAATAGCAGAATAACTGAGGCAGAAGAATGGATAAGTGACCAGAAGACAGAATGGTGGAATTCACTGCTGCAGAACAGAATAAAGAAAAAAGAATGAAAAGAAATGAAGACAGCCTAAGAGACCTCTGGGACAACATTAAACGCAACAACATTCGCATTATAGGGGTCCCAGAAGTAGAAGAGAAAGAGAAAGGACCCAAGAAAATATTAGAAGAGATTATAGTCGAAATCTTCCCTAACATGGGAAAGGAAGTAGCCACCCAAGTCCAGGAAGCACAGAGAGTCCCACACAGGATAAACCCAAGGAGACACACACGGAGACACATAGTAATCAAATTGGCAAAAATTAAAGACAAAGAAAAATTATTGAAAGCAGCAAAGGAAAAACGACAAATAACATACAAGGGAACTCCCATAAGGTTAACAGCTGATTTCTCAGCAGAAACTCTACAAGCCAGAAGGGAGTAGCATGATATACTTAAAGTGATGAAAGGGAAGAACCTACAACCAAGATTACTCTACCCAGCAAGGATCTCATTCAGCTTCCATGGAGAAATCAAAAGCTTTACAGACAAGCAAAAGCTAAGAGAATTCAGCATCACCAAACCAGCTCTACAGCAAATGCTAAAGGAACTTCTCTAAGTGGGAAACACAAGAGAAGAAAAGGACCTACAAAAACAAACCCAAAACAATTAAGAAAATGGTAATAGGAACATACATATCGATAATTACCTTAAACGTGAATGGATTAAATGCTCCAAGCAAAAGACACAGCCTTGCTGAATGGATACAAAAACAAGACCCCCATATATGCTGTCTACAAGGGACACACTTCAGACCTAGGGACACATACAGACTGAAAGTGAGGGGATGGAAAAAGATATTCCATGCAAATGGAAATCAAAATAAAGCTGGAGTAGCAATATTCATATCAGATAAAATAGACTTTAAAATAAAGAATGTTACAAGAGACAAGGAAGGACACCACATAATCATCAAGGGATCAATCCAAGAAGAAGATATACAATTATAAATATATATGCACCCAACACAGGAGCACCTCAATACATAAGGCAACTGCTAACAGCTATAAAAGAGGAAATCGACAGTAACACAATAATAGTGGGGGACTTTAACACCTCACTTATACCTATGGACAGATCATCCAAAAAGAAAACAAATAAGGAAACAGAAGCTTTAAATGACACAATAGACTAGATAGATTTAATTGATATTTATACGACATTCCATCCAAAAACAGCAGATTACACTTTCTTCTCAAGTGCGCACGGAACATTCTCCAGGATAAATCATATCTTGGGTCACAAATCAAGCCACAGTAAATTTAAGAAAATTGAAATCGTATCAAGCATCTTTTCTGACCACAACGCTATGAGATTAGAAATGAATTACAGGGGAAAAGACGTAAAAAACACAAACACATGGAGGCTAAACAATACGTTACTAAATAACCAAGAGATCGCTGAAGAAATCAAAGAGGAAATCAAAAAATACCTGGAGACAAATGACAATGAAAACACGACAATCCAAAACCTACGGGATGCAGCAAAAGCAGTTCTAAGAGGGAAGTTTATAGCTATACAAGCCTACCTAAAGAAACAAGAAAAATCTCAAATAAACAATCTAATCTTACACCTAAAGGAACTAGAGAAAGAAGGAAAAACAAAACCCAAAGTTAGCAGAAGGAAAGAAATCATAAAGATCAGA
>NW_021703779.1:41013206-41027269 GCF_005190385.1 Monodon monoceros
TATGATCATCTCAATAGATGCAGAAAAAGCTTTTGACAAAATTCAACACACATTTATGATTAAAACCCTGCAGAAAGTAGGCATAGAGGGAACCTACCTCAACATAATAAAGGCCACATACGACAAAGCCACAGCAAACATCATTCTCAGTGGTGAAAAACTGAAAGCATTTCCTCTAAGATCAGGAGCAAGACAAGGATGTCCACTCTCGCCACTATTATTCAACATAGTTTTGGAAGTCCTAGCCACGGCAGTCAGAGAAGAAAAAGAAATAAAAGGTATACAAATTGGAAAAGAAGAAGTAAAACTGTCACTGTTTGCAGATGACATGATACTGTACATAGGGAATCCTAAAGATGCCACCAGAAAGCTACTAGAGCTAATCAATGAATTTGGTAAAGTTGCAGGATACAAAATTAATGCACAGAAATCTCTTGCATTGCTATACACTAATGATGAAAAATCTGAAAGAGAAATTAAGGAAACACTCCCCTTTACCACTGCAACAATAAGAATAAAATACCTAGGAATAAACCTACCTAGGGAGACAAAAGACCTGTATGCAGAAAACTATAAGAAACTGATGAAAGAAATTAAAGATGATACCAACAGATGGAGAGGTATACCATGTTCTGGGATTGGAAGAATCAATATTGTTAAAATGACTATACTGCCCAAAGCAATCTACAGATTCAATGCAATCCCTATCAAATTACCAATGGCACTTTTTACAGAACTAGAACAAAAAATCTTAAAATTTGTATGGAGACCCAAAAGACGCCGAATAGCCAAAGCAGTCTTGAGGGAAAAAAACGGAGCTGGAGGAATCAGACTCCCTGACTTCAGACTACACTACAAAGGTACAGTAATCAAGACAATATGGTACTGGCACAAAAACAGAAACATAGATCAATGGAACAAGATAGAAGGCCCAGAGATAAACCCATGCACCTATGGTCAACTAATCTATGACAAAGGAGGCAAGGATACACAATGGAGAAAAGACAGTCTCTTCAATAAGTGGTGCTGGGAAAACTGGACAGCTACATGTAAAAGAATGAAATCAGAACATTCCCTAACACCATACACAAAAATAAACTCAAAAGGGATTAGAGACCTAAATGTAAGACCACACACTATAAAACTCTTAGAGGAAAACATAGGAAGGACACTCTTTGACATAAATCACAGCAAGATCTTTTTTGATCCACCTCCTAGAGTAATGGAAATAAAAACACAAATAAACAAATGGGACCTAATGAAACTTCAAAGCTTTTGCACAGCAAAGGATACCATAAACAAGACAAAAAGACAACCCTCAGAATGGGAGAAAATATTTGCAGACGAATCAATGGACAAAGGATTAATCTTCAAAATATATAAACAGCTCAATATGAAAGCAACAAACAACCCAATCCAAAAATGGGGAGAAGACCAAAACAGACATTTCTCCGAAGAAGACATACAGATGGCCAAGAAGCACATGAAAAGCTGCTCAACATCACTCATTGTTAGAGAAACGCAAATCAAAACTACAATGAGGTATCACCCCACACCAGGTAGAATGTGCATCATCAGGAAATCTACAAACAACAAATGCTGGAGAGGGTGTGGAGAAAAGGGAACCCTCTTGCACTGTTGGTGGGAATGTAAATCGATACAGCCACTATGGAGAACAGTATGGAGGTTCCTTAAAAAACTAAAAATAGAATTACCATATGATCCAGCAATCCCACTACTGGGCATATACCCAGAGAAAACCATAATTCAAAAAGACACATGTACCCCAATATTCACTGCAGCACTATTTACAATAGCCAGGTCATGGAAGCAACCTAAATGCCCATTGACAGACGAATGGATAAGGAAGATGTGGTACATATATACAATGGAATATTACTCAGCCATAAAAAGGAACAAAATTGGGTCATTTGTTGAGACGTGGATGGACCTAGGGACTGTCATACAGATTGAAGTAAGTCAGAAAGAGAAAAACAAATATCATACGTTAACGTATATATGTGGAACCTAGAAAATCGTACAGCTGAACCGGTTTGCAGCGCAGAAATTGAGACACAGATGTAAAGAACAAATGTATGGACACCAAGGGGGAAAGCGGCAGGGGGGTGGGGATGGTGGTGTGATGAATTGGGCAATTGGGATTGGCATGTATACACTGATGTGTATAAAATTGATGACTAATAAGAATCTGCTATATAAAAAGATAAAATGATATTAAAATTTTTTTTAAAAAATCAGCTATTTTCCAGACCAGCAGCTCTCATACCTCTGATCTCAGGACTTCTTTACACCCTTAGAAAATTTTGAGGCCCCAAAGAGCTTTAGTTTTGTGGGCTATAGGTATCAATATTTACTGTATTGAATAAAACAAAAAATTAAATATTTATTCACTTAAATTACTAGTAAAACCATTATATGTTAACATATTTTTAATGAAAAATAATTATATTTTCCAAAACAACAAAAAAAATAGTGAGAAGAGAGCCACTGTTTTACATTTTCTCAGATCTCTTTAACATGTGAAGTAATGGAAGATAGATGGTTCTCATATCTGTTTCTGCATTCGATCAACAGAGTCAGTATCACACATTATATAGCCCCTGGAAAACTCCACTCAATGGTACACTTGTGAAAGAACATAAGTAAAAAAGACAAATGATGTACTACTATTATTATTAAATCAGTTCTGACTTTATGGACCCACCCGAAAGGGCTTTGGAGTTTTTCAACTTCAGTTCTACTGGTATTCGGGGCCATATAACTCTGTCGTGGGGGCTGTCCTGTGCCTCATAAGACAGTTTAGCAGCATCCCTGACCTCTACCCACAAGATACCAGTAGCACTGCACATTCTCCCCTGCCAAGTTGTGACAACTAAAAATGTCTCCAGACATTGCCAAATGTCTGCTGGGCAGGGGGGTGGGGGGAGGGGTGTGGCGCAGAATCACCCCCTGTTGAGAACCACTGCTCTAAATGTACACATGCAGGCGGGGTTCTCTTTCAACACTCACACCCAACTACCTTCTGCTTTGTTAGTTTCTGCCATAAGGACCTGAAAAACTAAACTCACTTCTTCAGCTTCCCTTGTGGTGAGTGCCACTTTTGCTGCCTGGAAGAGGGAGGAGACTGGACGCAGTGCAGTCATCTTGCCTCCATGGGGCAACTAAGGTGTGTCTGAAACCCAAGGGTAATGACCTAGAAAGACTGAGTGCCTGGATGCCTGATTGTAGTGGCAGCCATGGCACCAGCTCGGAGCTGTTAGCCAAGTTAAACAGCTCTCTGTTTAAGCTAGTATTAGCCAGATTTTTCTGTTATTTGCAGCCAAGTGCATTACTAACTGATACTATTAGAAAACAAAACCAAACAAATATTTAGCACTATTATAAGCCAACCACTCTTGTAACCATCATCCAGTTCAAGAAATGGAACTTTGCCAACCCCCACAGAAGCCCCCCACAATATGTTCCATCCCAATCTCAAGCCCCTTCCTTCACTCAAAAGTAACCAGTAACATGATTTATAGGAATCATTTCCTTGCACTTCCTTATAGTTTGACCACTGATGTATATTCCTTGACACTATCATTCGGGGTTTACCCATTTTCAAATTTATTGTTTTAATACTTTACATCTCTTTTTCTCCAAGGGTTCCCCCTCCATTCCTTTCTGTCAGCTCTCTTTTCATAACGCCCTATTGTGTAGTCCTCTCATTTCTGAATTTTCCAATCCTGATGTATACAGTTCTTTTATAACTTCTATCATTTTCTTAACTTACTTTAGCTTCTGTTGGAATGTTAATAAAGTTTCATCTGCTTTGGGACCCTCTTCTTCTGGTATGACTTCATTATCTGTAACTTTATTATTCATAGGGGTTATCCCCATTTTTTCTTATATTTACATGAAGTTCAACCTCAATCCATTTCTGCTGCCCATATTAAGTGAGGTGGGTAGGGGGTAGAAGGCCCAGAACAGCTTTTCCAGTTTCATGGCTCTAGGGCTCCCTCTTCTGGTTTTACATTGAAGTATTAAAAATATGGTCCAGAGGCGTAGCCACCCAGAGGTGTAGCCAATACTCAGATCGACTTCCTCTGGCCTTCTCCACCATTACTATCTGAGCTTTCTTTCTCCTTTAATGCCCCATCAATCAAGGTCTGTGGTCCGAGCAGGTCATTTTTAGGCAGTGGCTCTGTCCTTGCAGAGAGATCTTCTACAAGGAATTTCCTGAGAGGTCTGAGGGCCCAGGTCACTCCAGCAGCCTCACGCCTCCTCCAGTCTCCTTGCCCTCCCCCACAAATTAGAGCCTGAAAAGCCTCCTCCCAATATTCACTGATGTTATCCAATACAACCATAAAATTCTTTGCTCCCAGTGGGGATCCCTCCTTTTGACTGTGAATACTTGTGGGAAATTTCTAGGTTCCCTGACAATCAAAATGACCAGCAGCCCCTCTTTCCTTTGCTTCCTCCAGCACAGCTGCTGTTCTTATCCCTAAGTCTCACTGCT
Organism: Monodon monoceros; assembly: GCF_005190385.1. Taxonomy (NCBI): domain Eukaryota; kingdom Metazoa; phylum Chordata; class Mammalia; order Artiodactyla; family Monodontidae; genus Monodon; species Monodon monoceros. Next base: position 41,017,726 of record NW_021703779.1, read on the forward strand.
ACAGGTAGTTTGACACCCCCCAGTTGATAACTGGGGATTCATGGAGATACTCTGTCAGCTAGTAGAGTCTGTGTTTTCTTTTTTGCCTGTCTTGCTTTCTCTAATTTTGTTAGGGATTAAGGGAGATTCTGAAACCACTTCCCATCACGCCTTTCTTTTCAAAAAGTTCAACTCATTTATTGAGAGTAAACAAAAAATAATTTGGAGTTGAAAAATGTCAACTATATCATGAGGCTGCTCCAGATAATCGTAAATCTAGGCACTAAAACCACTACTCTAAGCTTTCAGATGTTAAGCAGACATCAACAGGGGGCATCACCAGCAGGCATACTTCCTAAAGGACAGACATGTCATCTGCATAAAACAAGACACAAACAAGGTCAATCTCTTTCTTCCACCCTTGAAAACAGTTTGTCAAGTTACACAACAGGAAAAATCTTTAGGGATTAGGCTAAAAAAATTTCTTGTTTTCTGGATTATTTATTACATTAACGATATGTGTGGCTCCTTACATAAAACCTGTGATGGTTAATTTTACTTGTCAACTTGACTGGACCATGGGGTGCCCAGATATTCGATTAAACACTATTCTGGATGTGTCTGTGAGGTTCTGGATGAGATTAACATTTGAATCAGTAGACTGAGTAAAGCAGATGGCCCCCCTCAATGAGGGTGGGACTCATGTGGTCTGTTGAAGGTTTCACTAGAACAAAAAAGGCAGAGTAAGGGAGAATTCACTTTCTCTGCCTGTCTTTGGACCCAGACTGGAACTACAGCATTGGATCTCCTGGTTCTCCAGCCTTTGCACTGCAGATCTTGAGACTTCTTAGCCTCCATAATCACATAAGCCAATTCGTTACAATCAAGCAGTCAATCAATCAATATGTCTCTTTCCCTCTCCCCCTCACACACACATATGTCTATTTATTCTGTTTCTTTGAAGAAACCTGACTAATACAAAACCTCTACTCTTAGTTTATCGTTATATGACACAAGAATTGTCTTGTTTTGAACCCAATGTTGAAGAAACATTAACAATGATAATAATAACAATGGTTAAGGTCTTACCGGGAAGCAGGCACTATGCTAAACATTTTACAATCTCATTTAGTCCTCATGAAAACCCTAGGAAGGTAGTAGTATCATATCTCCCAATTTAGAGATGAGAAAACAGGCCCTGTGTGGTGGGCTACTTTCTGCTGCCGCAACAAACTTCCCAAAATCTCAGTGGTCAAACCCGAGAGAAATTTTATCTATTACTCATACAGTACGTCCACTGGCGGTTGGCACCAGAGGCCTCTGTTCACATCAGTCAGTCAGGGACTCAAGACTGGTGGAGGCTAATCTCAACGAACAGAGCACAGGGCTGGCAGCCCAGGACACCTGGGTCCCAGGACTTTATCAGCGAGGGTTCTGGCAGGAAACAGATGAGTAATTTGAGAAGTGTTTATAAAGGCATTATTTATAGAAGTGTGTAGAGAGCACGGGAGAGGGGGAGGGCAGTACCTGTGGCTGAAAACAGGGAGCTTTTATACCATCCCTAGGCTCAAAGAGTCCAGGGAAGGAGTGTTTGCCAGAACCAGGAGCTGTGTGGAGAGGGTCACCCAACAGGAGCCGTGACCTTTGTTCAAGGGACACAGCCAGCCCACAGGGACCCTGCATGTCTAGCCTCCTCCCAGTCTCCCACTGGTGCTCTCCCCGCGGACAAATCCAATGGGAAAGTAGAAGGCAAAGGAACCTTTGCAATCTTCCATACCAGTCAGCCTCCCAGTGCCAAGAAGAGAGTGGGGAAGGGTAGTGTGGAAATGTGGAGGGGCAAACGGAAGCCATCCAATAGTGCACAGCAAAGTCCAAAGACAGAGTAAAGCGAAGCCTTGAGTACATGATTTTCAAAAGCCCCTTTGACTTTTAAACACTATTTTCCTAAAATACTGTACCAGTAGTAAAAAAAATAATAATAATGTATAGTTAACTCATTTATTTATGACAATAAACACTAGCTCTGCATAATTAATAATTAACACTTTGTACTGGTCTGAATTTGGCTGTTCTGAATTTCAATTTCTCATTCTCCCTGCCCATCACCTTAGAAAGCAAGGCAGGAAGTCGGCCATGTCCCTCCTGGGCAAGCCTGTGCCCTACCAAGATGAGGACTACGGGTGTGGACAACCAGAAGATGATGCGGGGGTGGGGGTAGGAAGGGGATGACAGACTGGGTGAGTGGCTCCCCCCACAGCTGGACCCTTGCAATCAGAGAGAACAAGGTCACAGCAGCTGTTTCCAACTGGACATGGACTGAGAAATTACAATTCACTGACTGAAGACTGCTGGTACAGGTATCTAAAAAGCAGTGGGGAAAATGAAAGAACGGTAGAAAGAGAAAGAAGGAAAAATCAAGAACCTGACTTTGTTCCTTCAATTAACTTTCCCTGAACACTCCATCTGTGTACTAAAGAGTACTTAGCACTTGCGAACGCTCAGTACAAAGTGGCAAGTAATGTTATGTAGAAAATAGACCTGACTCAAGAGCTGTGGGAGCTACTGACTGAAGCAGTAAAGGAAGAATAACCAGGCAGGTGGCAGATTTGAACTCAGTCTCAAAGACTAAGCAAAAGACTGACCAGCCTGGGTGGTGCAACTAGAGAATTACTCTCTGACAGCACAGATCACAGCTTTTGAAACCTGTGAGTGGGTCTGATTGACTCAAGGGGTATAGAAGTGACAGGATTCCAGTGAGAGGAATCACTGCATAATGGTTCACAAGAAGGAATGGCGCTCATTTTCTCTGGTAGCTGCTTATGAATGTAGCAGTACTACAGGTTGGAAACTTATATTTTCTTTCCTGAATTGTGGATCCATTTAAGTAACAGTCCACAAAGATGGCACGTGGCACCCATGACACATAACCACGGAATGGAGAGGGCTCCTGGTCACAGAGCAGCCTATAGCATACCATGCACAGGCTGCCCCCATCAACGGAAAGACCAAACACAAGAGCCAAGTACAGTGAAATCAGGGACAAGGACTCTTACTCTTTCATATCCATCAATACCACTACATATCCCAATACCAGAATTTCTGTTTGATGCACCAGGCACAAGAAGTCAATTTGGTCTTATGGTTCCCCTCTAACTCTGCACTTAAAGTTTTTATTTCTTTTATGGCCCAAGTTCTCAAACAACAGATTTTTAGGAAGCTGGTAAAACACTTTTAATTTACAAAAACATTCTACATTTCAGAAAGATTTCCATTAAAAAGCAGTTAAAGTTAATGTCCTGATGTTTAACAAGTTTAAAGTTTCAATTTTCTAGAACTTTCATTTCTATAAAACCTTTACTGTGCCAATCTTCACAGGACAAATAAGAATGGTGTGTCATGGTAATGCCTTCCATTATTTTCTACCACAGCATGGACACATTAAAGTGAAGTAAACAATTACAAAGATAATCTGGAAAAATAAGCCTTTCTATCCAATTAAATGAAGCGACACTATGGCTCAGAAAACAGTATCAGTAATCTTTATGTTACACTAACTTCCCTTTGCTTATTGGTGGTACTAATAAGATTTCAGTAATAAAGTTATAGATGAGTATAGTTAGTAATATATTTTCAGAGACACTAAATACCTTTCTTAAACTTGTATAGAATCATTTCTCAACAGACACACATCTGGAGATGTCACAGACATTGTAGTGTTAGAATAATAAAGCTACTTTTCACAGTGCTTAGGTTAAGTGCTAACCTGTTATTACACACACACACACACACACACACACACACACACACACACACACACACAGAGGTAAAACAGAGAAATCTCTGCCTGAGTCAGAAGATGTTGATAGAGACCAACATAATCAGCGGATGCTATGCTCAACACTTTACATGCATTATCTCATTTAATCTTCACAGTAGCCCTTCACAATAGGAAACAGGTACCATTATTCCTACTTCATAAATGAGGAAACTGATGCTCAGGAGATAAAGTGTGCCCAGGCTACCCGCTTACTGACTGGCAGGGCTAGGACTCAAACCACCACCTGCAACTCCACATCCCACATTCTTCTCACAAACAAGGGTGCTTCAACCAGCCAAGTCTTCAGTATCAATTTACTTAGAGTGTCTGTAAGAAAACAGGGGGGTGAGAGGGACTTCCCTGGTGGCCCAGTGGTTAGGACTTCACACTTCCACTGCAGGGGTCATGGGTTCGATCCCTGGTCAGGGAGCTAAGATCCCACATGCCTCGTGGTGCGGCCAAAAAAAAGGAAAAAAATTTTTTCAAAACATAAAAAAAAAAATAGGGGGGTGGTGAGAGATCAACGGTTTTTGGATCATCAAGGGTTTTCAGAGCTACACAACTATCTAGAGCTGTGCTATCCAATGCGGTAGCCACTAGCCACATGTAGCCATTTAAACTTAAATTACTGAGCATAAAGTTCAAAAATCAGTTCTTCTTGCACTATCCCACATTTCAAGTGCTCAATAGCCACACGTAGCTACTGGCTACCATAAAGGATTGGGAAGACTATAGAACATTTCTATCATCACAGAAAGGTCTACTGGGTTGCGCTGATCTAGAGGACCCCCCCAAGAGGCAAGGTGAAGTGGAGGTGGGGCATGGTGGAAATCTGTATATCTTAGAGATCATTACTGCCCAGAATATTAGAGGACATCATAGACAACGAAAAGACCTTTCCATCTGTACTGTAAGAACAAGATCAGCTCTTTCTCCATAAATTCTTTCCCTGCAATGACACTCTCAGTCGTTAACACTAGAGGAAAGAATAGCCGTAACTACTTTATGTGAGCCGACTCAATTATGGGTTCCAACTTGGAGAGGAGAGCTTGTTTGTTTGTTTTGAGCTGCAGGGGAGGAAGGGTATATACTAATTCCACTTTTAAGAACTGGTTCAACTAACACTTGAAAAATACAAGGTAAGAGATTTATGAATAGGAACCACATCACAGTGTGCAGGAACATTGCACAAAAGGACTTTACAAATTAAATTACATTCACTACAGGTACTGGTGTGCATTTCTACTAAGCAAAGGTATTATTTAAACCAAATGATAGGTTTCCTAAAAGAATGAAAAAGCACAACACTGAGAAAAAAGACAGTCTAAGTGTAAAAATTATGACTAAATTAGACATTCTAAAATGAAAGACAAAAGGGAAATACAGGTGGAAGCAACCCAAGGGCTTGTTGGCAGATGGATGGATAAACAAGATGTGGTATATTCGTACAATGGAATATTATTCAGGTTTAAAAGGAAGGAAATTCTGACACATGTTATAACATAGATGAATCTTGAGGACATTATGCTAATGAAATAAGCCAGACCCAAAAAGACAACTTCTGATGATTCCACTTATATGAGGTATCTACAGTAGTCAAACTCATAGAGACAGAAAGTAGAATGGTGGTTGCCCAGGACTGGGGGGTGGGGGGGGGGGGGGATGGGGAGATGTTGCTTAATGGGTATAGAGTTTCAGTTTTGCAAGATGAAAAGATTCTGGAGATTGGTTACACAACAATGTGAATATACTCAACACTGCTGAACTATACACCTGAAGATGATTAAGATGGTAAATTTTATGTGTTTTTTTTTTTACAATAAGAAGAAGAAGAAGAAAAGGGAAATGCAGGCACTTAGAAAAGCCATCTAAGTCTGTTAGACCACTTACTGGTCTCTTCCTCCACTGTTCCATGTTAACACTACAGTCTCCCTACTGTAATGAAAGTTAATGATTGCTCTGAACTTTTTAAGATTTAAATAATAAAACATCATAATGATAAGGCCAAATATGCAAATACCTGGGTCAGTAGCAGAGATAACTGCTCCAAAAAAGAGACAATCCGTGTAGTAAAATTTATCCGAGAGCTGCCCCACAATCTTCATGAGCTTCACCACACCATACATGAGATTTCTGTAAGAAGGGAAGGTAAACTATGTCAGAAGGAAAAAAAAAGAAAAGAAACCCATCTAATCGAGTAACCTGGCAAATGAGCGAGTAGCGGAGTACTAGAATACTGTACTTCCAGAGAGGTTTGTGAAAACATTGGGCAGCTGCTGTGCTTGGACACTTACCAGGAACATGTGCAAATAAGACTTTGGCACCAAGTAATGGTCTGCAGTTAATGTCATCTTGCTGAAATATCTGAACACTCCATTTTAAAAAACTGTGCTTATTTACAGCCATAAAGTATGATCCTCAATTAGCAACAGTTAGGGCATTTTAAGCAACTGGGTAGTAGGGAAGAAAGGAAGAGAAAGAACCCTGCAAAATGGGTAATGAATTGCTACAAAACTCCCAGGATTCTAAGACAATGCATTTAAAGTCATGGAAATGAGTGGACTGGATGAAGCTGGAGAGAAAAAAAAAATGGGTTGGCCACAAAGATCCAACTGGTCAACCTTCTCTGCCAATAATTATTTCAAAGAAGGGAAGAGAGGCAAAACTCTTTGAACATCCCATTAAAATATCAGCATACTCATGGACATACCTGGCTTCTCACTCTTTGCATGGGTTAGGCAGGCCAGCAGCAGCCCTCCTTATACTGTGCAGAATGTGATATGGCCCAAGAAGGACCACCAAGTTAATATTTCAACTTGGCCAGAGCACATTTCCTACAGGACAGCTGACAAATTGGGAGGAGTGAAGAGTGTTAAAAGGCCTAGTACATGTTATTAAGGGTGTGTGTGTGTCTGTGTGTGTGTGTGTGTGTGTTGGTAACAGCTGTAGGGATTGGGGGAATAAAAACAACCACAGAATAAAGAGAAATTAAGAAAATCCCATTTACAACGACATTGAAAAGTATAAAATGCCAAAAATAAATAGCCACAGAATAGACTCATTGTACCCTACAGCTAACCCCCAATAATAAGATTCTTAAAGGTCAAGACCGTATCATTGCTCATCTTTGTACCTTAGGTGTCTAGAACAGTAGATTGACGAAGCTAGAAGTTCAAGAACTATTTGCAGAATTGAATCCTTTTGAGAATAAATAGCTATGACTTAGTGTTTGCCTACTGTGTGCCAGACATTGACACTGTTCCAGACACCTAAACAGTTATATTTCAATTCACAGGAATTCTATGATACAGAGTTGATTTGCTCTTTGTTGCTTATCAAAGGCTTCTTTCACCTACTTTTTAAATATTTCTTGAAACTAGACCTTCCTCTCCATTTCCTTCTATCATAAGCTTAGATCTGAGCAATAGACTTCTCCGTGGTAGCGTTTTCCCTATAGTCACCGATACCAGTTATCTAACCTGTCACTCTTCAGTGGCTTGTCTCTCTTAAAGGACGAAGTCCAAGCCCCTCATGTTTTAGTGGCATAAAAGCCTCCTGCTTTTACCTCCAGCTTTCCAGCTAATTTTTTTTTAATTAACTAAAGTTCACATTTCAGTCAGATTTCCTTAGTTTTTACCTAATATCCCTTTTCTGTTCCAGGATTCCATCCAGGATACCACATTACATTTAGTCATCATATCTCTTTTGTCTCCTCTTGGCTGTGACAGTTTCTCAGACTTTGCTTGTTTTTGATGACCTTGGCAGTTGGGGAGGAGTACTGGTCAGGTATTTTGCAGAATGTGGGACTTGTCTGATTTTTTTTTCTCATGATTAGACTGAGGTAATGTGATTTTGGGAGGAAGACACAGCAGTAAGTGCCATTCTCATCACAGATATCAAAGGTACAGCGTATCAACATGATTTACCAATTTTGGTGTTAATCTTGATCATCTGGCTGAGGCAATGTTTGCCTGGTTTCTCCTCTGTAAAGCTACTTTTTCTTCTTCCTTTGCATGCTGTACTCTTTGGAAGGAAGTCACTATGCACAGCCCACAATCAAAGGGGGGAAGGCCCAAGCTTCATCTCCTTGAGGGGGGCTATATCTGCATAAATTATTTGGAATTCTTCTGCACAGATTTGTCACTTCTCCCCCATTTATTTATTCATCCAATCATTTATTTATATCAGTATAGACTCAAATATATTTGTTTTATACTTTGGGTGATAATCCAAAACAATGTTATTTCTTTTGTTGTTCTTTAGCCATCAGGGAGGGGGGGTTTTCAGGTTGGCTCTGTGTCCCTTTGACATGCTCCATATCCTTTTTGTTTGTTTTCTGAGCACTTCCTTACTCTCTGACACTATAAGATGCTCCATTGTCATTTTGTATATTTGCTGCCCCAGCCCTAGAATCAGCCATTTCTGCAAGGGACCCTGGTTCTTTTCATTGAAGAATGCTATTAGAAACTAAGATCTGGGGACTGGGTTTTATTTTATTTCAGTGTTAATGAATCTTAATTTCAATTTAAACAGCCACATGTGGCTCATAGCTACCACACTGGACAATGTAACTCTAGATCTTAATTACAATCATCATAAACATCAAAATACTGGAATCTGGCCCTTGCCAGGGGCTGGGGGGGTGGGGGAAATGGGGAGGTGTTGCTCAAAGGGTACAAACTTCCAGTAACAAGATTAATAAGTTTGGGGATCTAATGTACAACATAGTGATTATAGCTAATGATACTTTACCACACACTTGAATGTTGCTAACATGTTCTTACCACAAAAAAAGAAATGGTAACCATGTGACCGGATGAAGGTGGTAGCTAATACTATGGTGGTAATCATTTTGCAATTTATAAGTGTGTCAAATCAACACACTGTATACCCTACACTTTCACAATGTTATGTGTCAATTATATCTCAATAAAGCTGGGGAAAATATTGGATTCTGTGGACCCATGTGGATCTCATCTCTTTGGAAGTGTGGTAATTTAGTTATATGACAAAGAGTCACTTACCCGATAATGAAGCAGGAAACGGCAGTCCCCAAGAAGGCATAGGCCAGAATAGACCCAAGGTTTCTGAAAAAGTGTCTCTGAATAAAACAAAAAAGCAGGAATCACATTGTGAATTTTGACAGTGAACATTAGAAACACTACAAGTCTCTAAAAAGTGAAACTTTACTTACTGCTTCCATTATATTAATTAACAACTGAAGTTACTCCTGAATAATGCTATTTAGCCTTAGAAAATCATGGTTTTAAGATATCCTTTGTCCTACCAATCAGTAAGCAAGCAAGCAAGGCCTTAGTAAATTTCAGAAAAAACTACTCTGGCTGATTATATTAAATTACATTTTGTGTGTTTTGTGTGTGTGTGTGAGAGAGAGAGTATTATGTGTGTGTAAGTAGATCAATCATTTTCACAGATTTAACCCAAACTATTTTACCCTAGTGATTCAACTAGTCACTTCCAGTTATGGTGGTACTTTAGAAGAACATTACAGATATAAGTTTGAAACTAATAAGCTATGAAAGTGCTAAGGAGCTTTCTGGTTAACTCAGCATCGGAGGCGTCTTCTGATATTCATCTGAATTAATCTTTGGAGCCTGGGAAAGAGGAAAAATAGAGATAGGTGTGGAGAAACAAGAAACAGGTAGTTCATCTAAGATGGGCAAATTTAAAAGTATGTGTACACACACACACACACACACACACACACACACACACACACACACACAC
>NW_021703779.1:41027279-41111365 GCF_005190385.1 Monodon monoceros
CACACACACACACACACACACACACACACACACACACACACACACACGAATTTACTTCTCATAAATCACTGGGCCTGTGGATATTCTGATGGGGAAAATCCATGTTCTTGGGACCCTGAGACATGATCCTTACTTCTCAAGGCATAAAGCTGTTCACACTGGACAATCATAACTATTTAACAAAAACAGACAAACAAAATCCCCTAAACACCCTAATTAAACAGGAACCAGGAACACTTTATCTAGAAATTTTAAAAGGCAGGAGAGCCCCAGCATGTGAGCTAAGCACCATCAGGGAAAGAGAGGGCACAGCAGAAGCACTCAGCCTGGATCAAGCAGCCTTCACGAAGTCTGATCAGACAAAGGGCTGCAGGCGACCACTGGCCTGCATTCCAGACAGAGGACCTAAGACCTTGGCTTCAGCCTTCCCCAATGCCTGCCCCTCTCTGAGGCTGTGAAGAAGGCATCAAAGAACCCCTAGTGCCCCTAAACCACCTGCTCAGAACAGAATCCTTCAAGGGCTTCCCACACTGACAGTCATCAAATGAAGGTACTGCCTGTACATATTACAGACACATTATGTTTGCCTCCTAAATCAGTCATTGTCCTCAGTCTTTTTTTAATGCTAATGCATTTGTATGCCACTGTTTTGAAAAAAAAAATTAGACTTCAAAAAAAACCCAACAACTGTGACCTACTTGCCTTTAAAAGCTCCATCAAGTGCTTAAACCAGGGAGGGAGTGCATCAAGGACAAGACATGAGACCAATGAAACCCATGCGAAGTATCCAGGAGCAAAATTTTAATCCTAGATGTGCTTTCCCTTGCCACTCGGCTTTCTTTTGGGTAATCATTCCTATGGTTGGTTTGAATATATTAAGTAAATTTGTATTTATGATATTAGCCAAAGCAGAAAATTAGAAATGTAAATCTACCACCAAAAATGCATTCATGATATATTCTAAAATCACACACACACACAAATTACCCATCCCATTCATATCTGTTGATATGAACTGGAATTTTATTGCACCTTGAAAAGGTATAACATGCCACTTATTTGTATATTATTACACCTAGTATTTCATTATATACTTCATAGTTTACAAAGTACTTTCGCATATTAGCTCATCCAATTCTCACAACAACCTCATCATGAAGGTGTTTTTGGACCATTTTATATGAAAGACAACTAAGGCTCAAAAGTGTGATGTGAGCTGCCTGAAGTCACATGTCTACCAAACCGCAGCACCAGAACTGGAAAGCAGGTCTTCTGACCCCAAGGCATTGCACTCTCACCGCACAAGATGCCCTCCTTGATTCCCACCACATCCTTTTAGGGAAGAAGGACAGGAGGTGTCTAGTGGAATCCTGTATCTTTCATCATCTTCTTATTTGGCCTTAACAGTTCACAGTCACGTGTGGTTCACATGGCCATGACTGGTTCAGTCTCTCCCTTCTTTTTCCTTTCCATTATAGAATGGCAAAAAGAAACAAAAGGAGATGACATGCCCTGGTAAAGCCTTTGAGAATATAAACCTAAAACAGATCAGGATGAGAAGGTTTGCATTCAATGAAAATCCACCCGGCATCCCAATTCCTAGTTGTACCATTCTAAGCCTTACATTCCTGCTCCTTGGGAAACCTTATCATCGCCCATTCCCCTGACAAATTTGAACATGGTGTGTGTGTGTATGTGTGTGTGTATTGGGGGAAATGCACAAAACATGAAAGCTTCTATAGGTGAATTCTTTCCCTGCCAATGCCCTCTAAGCAAACTGAGTGGTAGCACAAAATCAGAGCTAAGACCATGGTACTTTTTTCAAGTTAGAAAAAAGAAGGCCCATGTCTGAATGACAACTACATGTACATAGGTCAAAGGGTATGAATCTGTTTACATACCAGTTAAATGGTGAAACACTTATTACACATTTAATTGGGAACATTTAATCAGAGATGGCAACCACATAAGTACCAACTATTTAGGTGCCTGATTAAAAAGGAAAGAGACTAAACTAAGAGCTAATAATAACCTTTAAGACTAGCATTTCAAAAACAACTTAAGTTGGTAACTGGCAAAGCCTGTTATTTGGTTTTCTTCTGAGAAAATGAAGCTGACAAAGGGAAGGCTCTGCAAACACTAAGGGATTTTTAGCCATTAGAGTGGCTTTCACAACCAATGGTTTGGTTTCACTTTAAAGCAACTATGACCTTGATTATACATTAAGTTTAGTTATTTAAAATACCAAATTATTCATCACCCATTTGATCTTAAGAGCAGCTCCCAAACTCTTTATTCAGATAAAGAATAACATTATTTATACCTGTAAGATCATCTACCATTTTTTACATGTCAATAGCTGACATATAGATTCAGATTACTTTGGCAACCTCATAAATAAGTCTGAAAAAGGATACTTTTTCGGTACAGAAAACCTATATCTGGAAAGAATGTAACACAGAGGAACAACTCTAGGCCCTCCAGTCAGACAGACAGGCATAACCTTGACTCAGTCCTGCACCACCTACATAACCTCAAACGTCACTTAATCGTTCTCAATTTGGCTTCATCATCAGTAAAATGCAGGATATTCTCTACATGTCTGTGAGTGTCCAGATGTGCGTTGGGCTGGTGTGCAGAAACACAGCCTCCTGCTCCTCAGGCATCCATTGTGGAGAGGGGACTTAAGTTCCATCCCTCCTCCCTTGAAGGTGATGCAGTAAGAAGGGGCCATGTGATCTCTGAAGGGCGAGATTGGCTTGACCCTGACTTGTAGCCTTGACTCTCTTACGGAAAGTGGGGGAGTGCTCTTGCTCCTATGGCCTCCATGCTACGAGCAAAAGAGGCAGCCTTTGGTAGGCCCAACAATTTCTAGGATCTCTCCATTTCAGCCTCCGTATCTGTGACTGTGACCGACTTGGTGGCTAAAGGGCATCTGTCTTCAATTCATGAGGTCGGCAGTAAGGAGCCCCATTACCAAGGGCTAAACTATATCGTCCAAGATGCGTCACCAGGGACTTTGGGTCATAAATTGATCATTCGGTTGCCAGTTAGCTCCTTGTGTCTGTTTATAAATGAGTTGGAAACCTGGGGGAGAAGGGGTGTGAGGTAATCTACCACCCTCACATTCTTACAGAGTTTCTGTGATGATCAGAAATAATGTACATAAAAACCGAAATAAAGGATACATGCAAAGTTCTTTATATCATATGTTCCATAAATAACTATATTTGTGTGGGTTGGGAAGAGTTTAAAAACCTTCTGAAAACTGCAGAGTTGCTTTGACAGAAGAACCAGCCTGATGGGCAGGCACCCTCTCATAAAATGAGTTGTAACTGTTCCCTCCTCTATGTTCTGAAAGATTTTGTGTAGGACTCATTATTTCTTCCTTAAATACTAGATAGAATTCACCAGTGAAGCCATCTGAGCTTACATAAAGGTTTTTAACTATGAACTCAGTTTATTTCATTAATATAGGGCTGTTGAAGCTTTCCATCTCTTCTTGGGTCAGTTTTGGTAATTTGTGCCTTTCGAGAAATTTGTCCATTTCACCTGGGTTGTCAAATTTATTGGTACAAAGTTGTTCATATTATTCTCTTATTGTCCTTTTAATGTATGAAGGGTCTATGCTGATGTCCCCTCTTTCATTCCTAATATAGGTAATTTGTTTCTTTCCTCTTTTTTTTTTTTTTACCTTGATTGATCTATCTAGAGGTTTATCAACTTTGAAGGCATTCTCTACTTCCTAAGGATGTTACTGAGTTTTATTGGCAGCCAAGATCTCTCTTCTCTAGGCTCACTGAAAAGGTTTCCTTTAGTCCCCTTTCAGAAAGACAGCTGAAACAAGGTCCTTGGCTGTTATCTGAAGTAGGCCCTTTTGAAGGCTAAATTTTCACAGAATAGTCCCACAATGGGGAGGAAGGGAGCCACTCACACTATTTATAAAGGTATTTGGTATTTTAAATATCTAGGGGCTTAGGCCCAACCTTGCTGCTGAACACAATGACCCTCCCTCAATAATGATATTTTTTAAACTTTTTACTTTGGAGTAATTAGATTCACAGAAGTTGCAAAAATAGTGCAGAGAGGTCCTGTGGTACCTTCACACATTTTCCTCCACTGGTTACATCTCACATAATTGTAGTGCAATATCAAAGCCAGGGAACTGACATTGGTACCATGTGTGTGCACAGTTCTATGTCATTTTATCACACGTGTAGATTCTTGTAACCACCACTGCAATCAAGATGCAGAACTGTCCCACTGCCATGAAGATTTCTCTCATGCTACCCACTTTATAGTCACAGCCACCCCCTCCCCTTCTCATCCCCACCATCCCTAACCCCTGGCAACCAATAATTTGTTCTCCATCCCTATAATTTTGTCATTTCTAGAATGCTATATAAATGAAACCATATAGTATGTGACCTTTTGAGATTGGATTTTTTTCACTTAGCATAATGCCTTTGAGATCCATCCAGGCTGTTTTGTGTGTCAATAGTTTGTTCCGTTTTATTGCTGAGTAGTATCCATGGTATGGATGCTTGTTTAACTATTCACCTATTGTAGGACATTTTGTTTGTTTCCAGTTTGGGGCTATTACAAATAAAGTTATTATGAACAACCATGTACAGTTTTTTGTGTAAACAGTAGTTTTCATTTCTCTGGGATAAATCCTCAGAAATAAAATCGCTGGGTCATATGGTAATATCAACTTTAGTTTTATGAGAAACTGCAAACATGTTTTCCAGAGTGGCCATACCATCTTACATTCCCACCAGCAATGGATAAGAGTTCTAGACTTTAAAACAGAAATGAGTCACTCTGAGTGGGTACAGAACACAGTAATAAGCAATCTGAGAGAAGGAAAAAAACTAGAATATTGTACAGGAAAATTAAAGCAGAGATTCCCGTGCTTTAAGAAATACTGGCAAAAATTCCTTACCTTCTTTAAACTGTATCCAGCATGGAAAATAATTGGAGGCAGTAGAATGTTGAAAAAGACCTCTGGATCAAATGTTACCTAAAAGTTTAAAAAGAAAAAAAGCCAATTTTTTGTTGAATACCAATTGGTGCCATAATATTTGCTTAATATTTTAAGCCACTGACTAAAGTTTGAATATTTAAAACAAATGACATAAATGTGAAAAATCACAGACTCAGCACAGTAGAGAAGCCACAGCTCCCATGAGCACTGGCCTGTTCTTCTCCACACAGTACTTCTGCCTTCTACTCTTGGTGTGTTGTTGAAATGTATTAAGACACAACAATTCAATGCAATTTTGAGAACTCACAGAAAGCTTCTGGTCAATGTTCTTAAACAAGAAATGAAAACATCTTGATTTTTATCAAACCTTTATAAAGGTTCAACTACAATAAAAGATGCAGTCATGAGTCTTTATTAATTTCCTGTATCCTACCACATAATGATTTATAGACATAATCTTACTGAATTTAAGTCTCTTTTGAGTGACCAGCCATTTGTGATATGTAATGTGGACTAGATCAAAGTCTCCAGTGGTGCTAGTGACTTCCTGAATATCAACATAAATTCATCAACTCTAAGGGGACTAAAACTACCTGTAGGCAATCAGGGAAATCACTCTGAAACTATCAGCAAAGCCTTATCACATCCAGAAAAGAATTAAACATTGTATAAAGCCTCCTAACCTTTTTTTTTTTTTTTTTTTTTTTGCGGTATGCGGGCCTTTTACTGTTGTGGCCTCTCCCGTCGCAGGCTCAGCGGCCATGGCTCACGGGCCCAGCTGCTCCGCGGCATGTGGGATCTTCCCGGACCGGGGCACGAACCCATGTCCCCTGCATCGGCAGGCGGACTCTCAACCACTGCGCCACCAGGGAAGCCCCCTCCTAACCTTTTTAAAGACTTTGTTCACGTTGGTAGATTAACTGGCTCTTATTTCAATTAATTATTTTAAATCTCCGTTCTAATTATTAAATGTAAACAGCCATTAGTGTGGTATTACACTGGGTATCTTTCTCAGTTGCATTTAATTTCACAAATGTTTATGGAAATCCCATGCATTCTTATGAAGGGTTGAGAGCAAAGAGCTCACTAGGACCGCCCTTAGGGACAGAGAGAAGATGGGCATGTTGAACGCTCCAGGTTGAGAATAATTTTCTTTAAGGATTATGGCAGATCCTGAGAACAATAATAATTTAATTTTTGGAGCACAGGCTACACTCTTTGACTGCAAGCTTTCACATATTAAAGGGGTCTCACACAACTTGGATCCCCAGACTTTATACGGAAGCCCTCCTGCTGATAAGCCCGGGTCTATAAGGTGCTAGAATGTATGTGGATAAATACAGATCTTGTGCTTATCCTCGAAATTATCCAAGTGAAATGAAGAGATATATAATCCCTTTTCCTGTGGAGTATTTTAGCTACCCCCAACATTAAATGAAAAACAACATGTGGACTCAAATTCTAAGACAACAAGACATTTTTCCTCTGAAGATTCATTAAGCCTTTGGCATCAATCACCAATGAGAGTGGGAAACTCAATAAATGTTTGTAGAATATGGTAAAATAACCACGAAGAAGTAAGAATAGCACTTCTGAACACTGATTATAACAAGCTAAAAAAAAATAAGAAACCAATCTTAATTTAAGAAAGAAACAATCTCATCCCTAAACTATAACAAGAGTAAGAGACATAATCAAAAAGAGATGGGAGTTGAACAGAGGAGCTGAGTGGGATGTACGAACCCACTGCACCATTGGTGGCCCACATCAGTCTGACAAAGCTAAAAGGCTCAAGTTCAAATATGGTTCCTTCTCCTCATCACAGTCCAAAAGCTTCCTAGCCAAACTGACAGCCAGGAATGTTACTGATGTTCCAGGAGTGTCAAAAGATTTCTGTTCACAAAGTTGAGACAGAATCGGAAAATCAAAAACCACGTCAGGACCAAAGTGGCTGAGTGGCCCGAGCTCACCTTCCTCAGCATGTCATTCTGCTCTACACTGTTGACCTTGCCAGGGCTGATTTCTCCTTTCAGGGTGTATTCGAAGAACTTCCCACTGACATTTACTAATAAGGTGCTGAAGGCCCTGTCTTCCTGAGTGCAGCTGAGTGACTTGTCATGACCACTGGTGGCAGTGGTGCCGTACCTCAGGATCACCCCGACGATGAGCCCTGAAACAGAGTGGAAGAAAACATCAGGCCTGTGGAAGGACACAGAGAGCATGGGAATAATGGCAACAACTAAGAAACTCTGAAGTAATCTTAGAGACCAGGTAGATGATGTGTATTTTAGGGACAACTACACAGTCCTTCAAAAGGGTTAAGAATCCATCTATTCTGGTTTGAGTCCCTCAGCCACCAAGAGGACAAGGTAGGACAGTACCTTTCAGGATTATGACAGTACTCCGAGTACTATGAACCACTGATCATGTCTCATTTCTCAGGTTTCTGCTGGAGGAAGATGGGGTGATAAGAGGCAAAGTTTTTTTTCTGCCTAGCACAGCACGAAGCAGAACCACTGAGCTCTTTGATTTGCACCAGCAGCATCCCTCAGGCCATCCGCCAGTGAGGACAAGGCCTCGGGAATTTCTAGTTGTTACAAATGCAATTTGTTTTGCCACACACTAGAGGAAGGGAAAAAAAGAAAAGAAATGCTTTTGCTGAGGTCATTTCAAGTATTGGGTATCATGGAGAAAATAATTACATCCCTTAGGGAGCTAAACAGCACAGTGCCAATTTTCGCAGTCATGATTCAGGGACTGGAGAGCTGGCTTCTTGGGGCTATGCCATTGACACAGCTAGCATAATTAGCTGCAAGTCTTTCCGTCTCATTCTGTTCTTAGCAGGGTTTTCCCTTTAGGAGGAAAAACCCAGCAAAATTGTGTGTAAGCATTTAATTCCATGAGTTATGAAGAAATGTTGCTCCCCTGGTTCTGGACATGAGTCACACATGCCCAAGTAAAAGTGAGGGAAATGTGAAAAAAAAGAAAACATAAATAACCACCAGACACTTTCCACAATTCTCTCTTAGGTGGAAAACTTCAGACTTCTCTCTATACTCAGTTCTTTGCTAGCAATATTAAGAGAGAGAATGGTAAAATGCTCCCCCATCTCATTTTGCCATTAATGGAGAAAGTTATATGAGAAAAAGAAAGAAAATGTTTATTATATCCTATGTATAATGTTCTACAATGTCTCTTATCACCAAGACATATGAGAACTCACAAGACATTGCTGAAGAACAAATAATATATAAAATCCAGAAAGATATAGTTTTTTAAGCCAAACTCTGTGCTCTGTATTGCTTTATTATTGTTGTTGTGGTTGTTGTTGTTAAAGACCTGTACTAACATACTTGAACTTTGTTGACTTTTGTGAACAAATAAAGTTGTAAAATTTTACTACAGATTAAAAATGAGGTTCTTAATAATCTCAATTTGAGAGCTTGGTCTCTGCGCTCTGGAAGGTACACACATGGTTTACATTTGGCAGCCAATCAAATATACTGGGGTCCTGAGCAGTCTCTTTTTCTGGCTTGGCTGTGCCAGCTCTAAGGGAAATTTGTCATACGAGGTGCCCATAAGGGGCCTTTGTCATCCTCACCTTCGTTGTGTCAACCTGTACAACGAAGGTCCTTTACTCTCTTAAGACTATTTTGGGGAGTAAACTTTCTAGATCTTGTGAAGGCTGCATCCTTTGCACTCTCTTGTGGGGACGCCTCTAGCGTGTTATTGATTTGTGTCACTATTAACATATCTCATCAATGGCCAGACGATGGATCCTTTAAATTGGGGAAACGTCTAAATTGGTGAATTTTTAGAGCGCTCTCATAAACAGCCATTTTACTGGTACCTATGAAAAAACGAATTAGAAGGTGGTAAAAAAAAATAGCTAACCTAAGAACTCCCTCAGTTTAAAACAAAACAAAACAAAAAAACCAGTTTGGGAAGCCTCATTTGTGGTCTCAACTTACCCTCAATGGGTCTTACAGATGCTAATGAACAGGAGATTAATTGTTAATTAGGTTGATTAACAGGAAAATAAGAACCTGAGACAAAGTCTATAGATTTCTTTCCAAAAAGGTGAAAAATTTAAAGGGACTCGTCCCAAAAGGATAAAAATCTTCAGATGGTTATTAAGAAATGGGATAAATAAAACAGATGTTAATGGGATTAAAACAAAAGGTTTTGATACAACACTACCTAAGGTTGGATGGGCCAAAGGAACCCCCTATGGTCCCCAACATTAAAGGGCCCCAAACAAGTCCACTCTATTTACCCCAGTTAAATATATATATGCTTTTTACCCAATTGTAACCCAATTTTTACCCAATGTGTAACCAGGCCTCTTGACAAAATTAATGATGGCTAAACATCTTGAGAGAGTAGATCATACATTTAACTCTATATAGAATTAATTGTAATAGTGCAACTCTAGATGTGGGAAGAAGCAACAAGGGAAAACATCCCCTGGATCATAACAGACTAGTAAAACAGAAGATCCAGAGAATTTTAGGTTACTAACAGGGCCTAATCCAAAATTTAGCACATTGAGTGGCCTATCAACACAATCCTTGTCTGATCTAGGAATGAGCCTTCTTAGCACCTTGGGACAAATTGGTCAAGAAATGCCTCCCAAACCTTGGTCTAATTTACGACCAAGAGGGGGTGCTGTGGAAAAAAAAATGTTGCCTGCCATTCCAGTAAACAAAGAATATTGCCGGCCATCAGCTGCCAATGTAACCGCGCCCCCCCCAACCCAAGGTGTGCCCTGGGGAGAATTCAGATGGAGAAAAACATGATATGAACATAGATAGTTAAAATGCATATCAAAGGAATAATTTCAATGAGCCAGACTCTTGCATCTTCGCAGACATAGAAAAGTGCTAAATTCATTAACTTGACAGGTCTGGTTTTTGTGATTAGTGGTAATCTTTTGATGTTCGACTACACGTTTCGTTTTTTTTTTCCTGCAAAAACTCCTATATATCCTGGCTCCTCCCTTACCTCTTTGGAACAGATCCTCCGAGCTATCTGAGCGGCTGTTTCCTGGGCTGTATAGTACTCAGTAAGGTCCCTGAATAAAACACGTTTTGCTTCAGTTAACGGTGTCTTCATCAGGAAACCCAAGTAAGTCATTTACAAAAGGCTATCCTCCCAAATCAATAGCTGCTTTACATAACTCACTGTTTCTTTTCAGTACTAGCTTCATTATTTGCAGAGCTAACTAAAAAAATAAACCACAATAGCACAGGGTCTTCACGATGACAACTGTTCTAACAAAAGAGGAGTTGTGATACTGTGATTTATAATAAGAAATATATATTTGGTCTTTGTCCCAGTTTCCTGGTACAGAGCTCCTAAAACCCCGGAATCTCTGAAGTGCTAAGTGTCTTTTTGTATGTTAATGAGGTGACTGGTGGCTGGGGGTTCCCGGATTAGCCTCAGAATGAGGGCTGGTTGCCAGGGGAACCAACCAGGTGATTAGAGAGTTGGAACTTTTTAAATTATTTATTTATTTATTTAGGCTGCGCACGGTCTTCATTGTGGCATGCGGGATCTTTTTAGTTGCAGCATGAGGACTTCTTAGTTGCGGCATGCAGACTCTTAGTTATGGCATGCGATCTCTTAGTTGCAGGATGCATGCTGGATCTAGTTCCCCAACCAGGGATCAAACCTGGGCCCCCTGCACTGGGAGCATGGAGTCTTACCCACTGGATGACCAGGGAAGTCCCCAGAGTTGGAACTTTTAATTCCACCCCACCCCCTGACCTCCATGCAGGGAAGAGGAGCTAGAGGTTAAGTGGATCACTAATGGCCAATGATTTAATTAATTACACCTATGTAATGAAGCCTCAATAAAAAGCCCCAAAGTACACAGGTTCAGAGAGGTTCTGGGTTGCTGCACACGTGGAGCGCCAGAGAGGGTAGCTCACCCGAAGAGGGAATGGAAGCTCCATGTCCCTTTCCACATACCTTACCTTATACATCTCTTCCATCTGGCGGTTCCTGAGTTATATCCTTTGATAATAAACCAGCAATATAGTAAGTAAATGGGCTTCCTGAGTTCTTTGAGCTATTTTAGCAAATGATCAAAGCTAAGGAGGGGAACATGAGAACCTCTGATTTATAGCCAGTTGGTCAGAAGTTCAGGTGATAACCTGGACTTGTGACTAACCTCTGAAGTGAGAGGGGCAGGGGTCTTATGAGGCCTGTGGGATCTGATGCTATTTCCAAGTAGATAGTGTCAGAGTTGAGTTAAATTGTGGGATACTCAGTCGGTATCCACTAGAGAGCTGGAGAACTGCTTTGGTGTGAGAAAACTCCCACACACGTGGTCACAGAAATGTCCAGTAAGAGTATTGAGAGCAGAAGCGAAACAGGAGATTTTTCCTTACAGGAGGCTTTTATTTGCAGACAAATTCCTCAACTACAGGAAATACCCTCGCAGTCTCTGTCCGTAATCATCACCATCATACCTAGAAGCATTATTAGATGACGAATATTAAAAATAATAATACATACTTATAAAATCTTTCCCTCCCTACCCGGGTCCAATGTGCCCATGCTAAAGATGTGATGGAGACAGTGAAGGTGATGATGCTGCCCCCTTGTGTTAAAATATGGCAACAAAGCCCCCTCACAGCAAAGATACAGGTTAAAACGTCCTGATTGATAGTTTTGACCAAAAATATACCAAGCAACAGGATTTGCTGCTAATTCAAGGTAGAGTTTGAGTAGCTCCTCAGACATTTAGATTCATATTTATTACCACTGGAGTCCATGGCACAAAAGGACAGTCATTGCTATATTAAGTTCACGTGTGGCATCTTCCACTTCAAGAAAGAATAAGACATTAGGACTGCAGAGGGGTATTTTAGTGAGAGTATAACAAAGACTTGGAAAAAACATGAATGGCATATTTTCATCTTCTAGATATGGAAGACATCCTCTGACAGGGAACTATAAAGAGGTCATAACTACAAGGAATTAGAATTTGACATTAGATATTTTTCAAAGCTCAGAAACTTCAGTATTCCCAAAAAAATGATGGAGAACAATAGAGGCATTAATGACGTTACTGGATCAACATCATAGTGTTCCAGATTACAAAGAGCAATAATCTACTGTGTGTGGGCCAGAAAAATATCACATGTCAACTGATGAAAAGAGACTCACTGATTTCACAGGTATATGACTAATGCTAGGAAAGAATTTAGTTTTGAACTTTTACAGAAAGCAAATATACATGAAATTCCTTTGACATCTGATGTGGCTTAAAGCAACATGGTGAACTCCAAAGGTGCAAAAATTCAAGACTTTTTCAGTAGAAAAAACTCAAGAATGTTGCAACTTTTGAGTATGAAAAAACTCCTGTATTTGCATATTGTGCTGATGGTATACAACTGCCAACTTTTCTAATGTTTAAAAGAAACACATAACCAAAAAAAGAACCCTATATACAATTTATGCATGTGCCCATTGGTGGTATGAGGAAGGAACTTAATTATGGACAAAGCATTGTTCAAAAATGCTATGAGGCCATTAAAGGAACTAGCCCCACTAGTCTGGTGCCAGTTTCCACTTTTGTGACTCAGGTTGTTGGGAAGACAGTTGAACAAATCGACACTCAGCTGTAATTCTAGACAGCTATCCACCTGCTGCAATATTTAAATGTCTCTATTAATAAGTCTTTGTTAAGGAGTTGGGAACAGGTGCATGGATGCACTGTTCTCTAACGAGACTCCACCTTCCCTTATATGAGCTACTGGGAGCAGGTGATCATCAGTTCGGTTTGGCCACCACTATGGGGATTTTTACAGCACTGTAGGAGTTGTTCTGAGTTCTAAAGTTTCATCTGAAATTCTGAGAAAAGAAAGCGTCCCATTCCACATCCCATTACACAGTGTTTGAAGAGAGTGATAACTATTTCTAATTGAGCGAATAAAGAGGATGCAATGGATGCCAGCAGTGACAATGATTTTTCAGGTTTGGGGGTCATTTAAGCGACTCTGGTATTAAGAATGTATGTTACAGCCTTTTCAATATCCTTTTCTACTTGTTCTATTACTTATTATGCAGCTGTGCTATTCATTGATATATTCGTTTCAAGGAGAATTCATTTAAAATATTTTTGTTACTTGTTTTGAATATGTAGTGAAATACTTTTTAAAAACAATTTTTTTTTTTTGTGGTACGCAGGTCTGTCACTGTTGTGGTCTCTCCGGTTGCGGAGCACAGGCTCTGGACGCGCAGGCTCAGCGGCCATGGCTCACGGGCCCAGCCGCTCCGCGGCATGTGGGATCTTCCCGGACCGGGGCACGAACCCGTGTCCCCTGCATCGGCAGGCGGACTCTCAACCACTGCGCCACCAGGGAAGCCCTAAAAACAATTTTACTGAGGTACAATTCACATACCATAAAATTCCCCATTTTAAGTGTACAATTCAATGATTTTATTATATTCGCAGAGTTGTGCAATTATCACAATCTAATTTGGAACATTTCCTTTTGCAGTCACTCTCTGTTTCCCACTCCCAGCCCCAGGCAACTGATCTATTTTCTGTCTCTATAGATTTGCCTTTTCTGGACATTTCATATAAATGGAATCATATAATATGCACTCTTTTGTGTCTGGCTTCTTTGTCTTAGCATACTGTTTTCAAGGCTCACCCAGTGTGGAAGAAAGGTATTAGTACTTCGTTACTTTTTATTGTTGAATAGTATCCCATTGTATGGATATACCATATTTTGTTTATCCATTCACCAGTTGATGAGCATTTGCATTGGTTCCACTTTTCTGCTATTATGAATAATGCTACTATGAACATTTGCATACAAGTCTGTATGGACATGTGTTTTCATTTCTCTAGGGTTGAAACCTAGGAGCAGAACTGCTGTGTCATATGGTAAATCTATGTTTACTACTTTAAGAAACTGTTGAACTGTTTTCCATCTGGGAAACTGTATACCATTTTATACAATTTATATCCCCACCAGCAAAGTATGAGAGTTAAAGGTTGTTTACATGCTCTACAACACTTGTTATTGTCTTTTGATTGTATCTATTTCAGAGAGTGTTAAGTGATATCTCACTGTGGTTTTAATTTGCATTTCCCTAATGCCTAATGATGTCAAGCATACTTTTGGCTATCACAAATAAGGCTGCTATGAACATCCACAAAACAGGGTTTTATGTGAACATGTTTTCAATTCTCTAGGGCAAGTACCCAGAGTGGGACTGCTCAGTCATTGGGCAAGTGTATGTTTAACTTTATAAGAATTGGTCAAATCATTTCCCAGAGTTACTATACCATTTTGCAACAATCTACCCAGTGCCAAGCAATGTATGAGAGTTCTAGCTGCTTCAAATCTGATAACTCTTGACAATACAACAGAAAATCTGTGAATCACCAATCAGCCAGCCAATGCTATTCTGATAAAGGTTGACTTTAATTAAAGAAATAAACTGAGTCTGTAGCCCTTCAAGACAAATGTTCTGTCTTGCTTCCATCAGTATATGAGATACTAAAATAGTGAAAATCAGGCCCATCGGCCAAGAGTTCAACCTCCAATCCAATGTTCCTC
Organism: Monodon monoceros; assembly: GCF_005190385.1. NCBI lineage: Eukaryota > Metazoa > Chordata > Mammalia > Artiodactyla > Monodontidae > Monodon > Monodon monoceros. Next base: position 41,041,851 of record NW_021703779.1, read on the forward strand.
TTCTTCAACAGCTAAAATTCCAAAGATTTGATTAAAACCAACATGGAACAAGTTTATGTGAGTCAAAAAACACCATAATTGCTAAGTAGTTTCCCTAAATATGGAATGTCACAGTTAAGAATAAGAGGAAGAAAATACTTTAAGTCTTAGATATCTACTTGGGAAAACAAGATATGGAAAAATCATTATATTGTCCCATGAAGTTCTTGGGACACCAGGAACATCTTCTCATCACTGCTGTGCTGCACAGCATTTCTCTATGGGTGACCAGATACCACATACCTTCTGACAGTCTTTACAAAATGGAGATGCCCATTCTAGTATATAATGGAAGAGTGGGAGAGTCTTTCATTGAAAACTAGGAACCAAGGAGGCAGACTTGGACTCGATGACTGAACTTTTTTAAAAATAGATCTTTATTGGATTATAATTGCTTCACAATACTTAGTTTCTGTTGTACAACGAAGTGAATCAGCCATATGCATATATATATCCCCACATCCTCTCCTTCTTGAGCCTCCTCCCACCCTCCCTATCCCACCCCTCTAGGTCATCACAAAGCACTGAGTTGATCTCCCTGTGCTATACTGCTGCTTCCCGCTAGCTAACTATTTTACATTTGGTAGTGTAATACATGTCGATGCTATTCTCAGTTCACCCCAGCATCTCCCCCACCCCGCCTCCGTGTCCTCGAGTCCATTCTCTATGTCTACGTCTTTATTCCTGCCTGCCACTATGTTCATCAGTACCATTTTTTTTTAGAGTCCATATATATGCGTTAGCATACGGTATTTGTTTTTCTCTTTCTGATTTACTTCACTCTGTGTGACAGACTCTAGATCCATCCACCTCAGTACAAATAGCTCAAGTTCGTTTCTTTTTATGGCTCAGTAATATTCCATTGTATACACGTGCCACATCTTCTTTATCCATTCATCTGGATGACTGAACTTTTAACTAGAGTCCAATATGGTACCCAAGTATAAACTAATTACACTTGCCTCCTTCTAGGAGGGGCCTCTGCTGGCTCAACACCTCCAGGGCCCGGAGAGATTATTTCTGTCTAATCCAGGGCTACAGTCTCAGGAAGCCATTGTTGCCACACACCCAAACCACACTCTCCAAGCTCTATCTACCTGGCTCCTTTATCTCCCAATTGGTTCCAAATTTTGATAACAGAGAGAGTATCACTAATTCAACCCCTCAAATCCCAAGCAATATGGATGACCACTCAAATTCTTAAACATATGTTCTTTAAAATGCTTTTAAAATAAAATTCACAGATTTTGAGAAGATAATGGGAGGCTAGCAGATTCCTGGATAATGTCTAAGGACCTTAAGTCGGGTATTTGAATATTTGATTCTGCCTCATACTCTGACATTTCCCAAAATCAAGGACAGTGTACTTGTGGCTGAATCATCACTCAACACACTTTAATTGCTGTTTTGTGTGTTCCCCCTTTAATTAAAACACACTAATCAAGTTCAAGTCAACTGCCAAAGGACTACAAATGTTACTACAGCAGATTATCACACATTTTCCTGACCCATTTGCCACTCTTTAAAGGTCCAGGACAAGACTTTCAGCTAAACATCAGCTACCTTTTGAAATAAATTAATCAATCTTTCCTCTGAGCCTCTGCCTGGAACTCTCTTCCCACTCTCTGCTCCCTAACCATCTTCAATGGGTTAACTCCTACTCGTCCTTCAAGTCACAATGTAGATATCACTTCTTCCAGGCAGGGAAGCCCTTCCTGATACCACAGGACCGGGTTGGATTCTCCACAATCAGGGCTGCCCTCACAGACTTCAACACGAAAGAGGCTCCCTGGAATTGTTCAGGGTACAATGTACACAACCATATGTGGCAACCCATCTCATCATGCATTTCCGGAACAGTCTCTGATAGTGACTACATTATCAGAACAATGATTGCACTGCACTGTGACTGCCACTTAAGTGCCTGTCCCTCATCCCCAGGGCTAATTTTCCTGAAGGCAATGCTCAATGAGTACTCACCACCCATCCCTGCATCTGACTACCACAACCACTCAATAAACGACAATAGACTACGGAGACATTAGCCAGTAGCCATGTGTTAACAAGGAATTACCCCATTTGAGTTATAAGAAAAGAGCCTTAGTTCTGATGCCTAAGGAAGCAACTACATATTTTCAGCCTCTTACCTGCCATTAAATTCAAGGATGCCCACCATTATCAGCCTTTATAATTTGGCCTAAATTAATAAATAAAATTCAAGTACTCTCATAGGGTAAAAAACTTCCAATAATTTTGAGGCATATTACAGAATCTACTCCCTAGAAGCCCTGAATTTAAACAACACTGCAAATAAACAAATGCACTAATCACAGTTATCTTAGAGAGCCATGAAACTGGAACACACAATAGTAACTACATTTGCTGCTCTACTTACTCCAATTACTAAGGGATGGTTGAGTCTTAAACTGAAGTACATGCAAATATACAGATATACACAACTGAAAAGGGCGGGTTTGGAGAACACATGGTAAAATAAATGAACAAAACAGAGCTTGTGTGTACTTACCTCAATTTCTGATGGTATATATTTTTTAAAAAAACTATTTAAGAATTCACCTGAATTCAAAGACTATCAACCAAAATAAACCATCTGCAATGGACTGTGTTCTCTCAAACTCAAACTCAAACTCTCAAATATATGCTGAAGCCCTAACCCCCAAAGTGACTGTATTTGGAGATCAAGCTTTTAGGAGGTAATTAAGGTTAGAGGAGGTCATATGGGTGGGGTCTTAATCCAATAGAATTAGTGGCCTTATAAGAATAGGAAGAGAGATCTCTCTCTCTGTGCACATGCACAGAGGAAAGGCCAAGTGAGCACACAGTGAAAAGGTGGCTTATCCAACAAGCCAGGAAGAAAGGCCTCACCAGAACCCAAACCTGGTGGCACCCAGATCTCACACTTCCAGCCTGTGAGAAAATAAATCTCTACTGTTTAAGCCATCTAGTCTGTGGTATTTTGTTATGGCAGCCCATACAGACTAGCATACTATCTTTTTGAGAAACTGCAGGTGGCTTCTCTGGACCATCAGCAATACCTCTACAGCTAATTCACATCCCACCTCCCAACCAGGAAACATTTCTTTTACAGATGAGAAGTTAAGCTCTCACTGCTGTAATACAGGGTCCCTAAACCCTACTCCAGAAATGTCTTTTGCTTATTTGTTTTGCTTTTCCCATACCACCATCATGAGTTTTCTTAATCTTCCAAAGGAGACTTACACCATGTTGACCTCCTGACATGAAGTCCCACTTTTGTAGAAAGTATTATCCTATGGCACTAACCAAGAAATTACCACACCTCTGTTCTCCCTGATCAAACCTGATAGGGCCAGACCCAAGTTTAATTTTCATTAATGCTTTTAAAACATCACACACTTGGGAAGATCCTGAAAATGTTTAGAAATTTAGTCATAGTCACACAATACATAATTTTTTACTTAGGTGACCAATACAACAATTCAGAAAAGGGGGACGGGACTTCCCTGTTGGCACGGTGGTTAAGAAGAATCCGCCTGCCAACGCAGGGGACACGGATTCGATCCCTGGTCCAGGAAGATCCCACATGCCACAGAGCAACTAAGCCTGTGCGCCACAACTACTGAGCCTGCGCTCTAGAGCCCACAAGCCACAACTACTGAAGCCCGCATGCTCTAGGGCCCACGTGCCGCAGCTACTGAGCCCGTGAGCTGCAACTACTGAAGCCTGTGCGCCTAGAGCCCGTGTTCCGCAACAAGAGAAGCCACCACAATGAGAAGCCTGCGCACCGCAACGAAGAGTAGCCCCTGCTCGCCACAACTAGAGAAAGCCTGCGCGCAGCAACAAAGACCCAACGAAGCTAAAAATAAAGAAAGAAAAGGCTGAGGGGGGGGACAAAGGTTTAAGTTCAAATTGATTAATTACATATACTAGTAAGATAACTATAAGACTATAGGGCATCCTTTAAAAAATTTTTATTATGAATTATATCAGATACCTAAAAGTAGAGGTATAGTATATATAAGGGATAAAGAATAATATAATTGGGAAGGAATATACAAGGGGGTTCAAAGGTACAGGTAATTTTCTGTTTCATAAGCTGGACAGTAAACACAGGTGTTTATTCCATTTTTTATCTGTATATAAGTTATATATAGTATTTCAAATATTTACTATATTTCACAAGAATTTATTATGACAAGAATGGTCTGCCAGTCATCTACATAGCTTTCACTCAGCTTAATCAACAGTGCATTACCAAGAGAGCTAAGAACCTTCATACCCTTCCCAATCAATCCCCCCACTTTCTCCCACTCCACTGCCTGGAAACCACTAACCTCAATCTGGTGTTTATTATGACCTTAGAGTTTAAATTACAGATAAATATATTGTTTAATTTTGCATGTCTTTGAATTATGTATGGTATGAGTTATCCTGGAACTTGCTTTTTTTCACCCCTTAATATGCTTGTAAGCATCATCCATATTGACATGTGCCTCTGGTTCATGTGGTCTCGCTGCTGTGTAGTATTTCAGCATATGGGTACATTTTCCTTCTGCCTCTCTGTGCCCCTTCCTGGCTAATGCTTCAGATACATTGTCTGGTTCACCAGTTCTCTCTTCAGTTCTTTACCCTCTCCATTGGGTTTGTAGTTTCAATGACTATTTTCAATTTCTTGAAATTCTATTTGGTTCTTTACCAAATACACCTGACTTTCTGTGTGTTAACAGAATCTGGACTAAGAGTTGAAAACAGTATCTACAGTCCTCAGCTCTGCACCCTGTGGCTGCTGCTCACTTATTCCAATCTACGTCATGGAATGGATAACAACACATTATTATAAAAGGCCTACATGTCTCCTCCAAAGGGTAATGGCTAAATAAAGTCTGACCCCCTCACAAAGTCGGGGACACGGTCATCACTCAATAAATGTTTGCTGAAAGAATGAGATAATGGAAATCAAAAACTATAATTTGACTACAAATAATATTAACAGATTATACACATAGGGAAGCATCAGTTCCCTAAATTATGAAGATAATGCCTTTTTCCCTTGCAATTTATGTCTGGGTTTTGGCAGGCAATGAAACAGTATCTGGAAAGATTAGATTTCTGTATTTTTGTTGCAATTTCTTGAGTCATGAAATTGGTGTCTGGGAAGTATCAAAGTCAACACTAATGACACAACAAGAAACACTTCGCACCATATACCCAGCAAAATCCTTTATGTGTTTATGTGAGCAGAATAAAATGTAATTACTCGCTGGGTTTAATTCAGTCCAGTTGAAAACTATACATTATTTAACAGCCTACTTGATAAAATTATTTTAAAACAAAACACAGAGTGGAGAAGAAAATCTGATTTTCTACCAGATTTTCTCTGATAGAAAATCTGTTGTTCATCCTTCTAAGAGTTGGTACCAAACAGATATATTCTGCATTCCAAGAGGGGAGGGCTCTGGGCTGGGTGCTGAGGAGACTGAGCTGGCTGGGACACAGCACCTCCCCCCTCAGCCCCCCACCAGCCCACCCTAGGGAACACATAATTAACAATGAATTCAGAGGCATAAAAAGGCGGCACAGTGAGGAACAGAATGAATAATTCTTTCAGGTGAAAAACTAGTTCAGGAAAACTTCACAGAAAAGGTGACTTCTCAGTTGGGCCTTTCAAGATGAGTCAGACTTATTTTGATGAAAGAAGAGGGGGGTGTGAACTATATTTCAGAGAAAGCCCTCAGCATGAGGTGGGAAAGTGAACATTGACTAGAACAGCAAGGCTGGGGAGAAGGGGGAAGGTGGAGACTGAGCATCAAGGAGTGAGGAAGATGGTGAGCCATCTCCTTAAGCCAAGCTCACAAGAGCAGACTTCAGCCCACAGGGCCACAGAGACTTCTGGGCTAAGAAGGGGCATGATCGGGCCTGACTTTTGGAAGATACCATAGTAGCAATACAGAGAATTAACTGCTGGAGAGAGAGGCTACAAGAACAAGAACTTCATCAGGCTTTCCTAAAAACATCTGCCTCTCAGGGGAAAAATATCAAAATCATTCCTCCAATTAAGAAGATCCCTACATTATCCCATCGGCCTCCACCGCTTTCTTTCATTCAAGTGCTGGTTATCATTCGGGTTCACACAAATAGGACCCAGAATGCTCTGAAAAGTTACCCACCCAAACCTACAGATTAAGACAGATTTAGGAGTTACAGAGACAAACCAACCAAATGTAGTTGTAGGGACCTTATTTGCATCTTAAATCAAATTGCAAAAAAAAAAAGAGTCAATTGGGGAAATGTGAACTCACCAGATATTTGGCAAATATTATGAAATTACTGTTATTTTTGAAGGGTGATAATGTATTGTGGCTATGTTTTTTAAAGATTCCTTATCTTTTGGAGATAAATGCAAAAATATTTACAAATAAAATTTGGAATTTTGTGTCAGTGACGTGGGGAGGGGTAGCCATGGGGGATATAGATGAAACATGATTGACTATGAGCTGGTAATTAACAATGCTGGGTAATGGGGACATGGAGTTTGGTTTATTATACTTCTCTGTATGTGTGTGTTTTGCATACCACCAAGCAATTCTCCAATACCAGCTGGGTTTCCTATAATTCAACTCAATTCTGACACTATCTACCTAGAGATAGTATCAGATCCCACAGGTTAAGGGCTCAGTCCCACGATACTCCCCCAACCCCACTTCAGATACCAATCACAAGTCCAGGTTATTCACCTGTCCTTCTGACCAACTGGCTATAGATCAGTGGCCTCCACAACACCCTCTCTGGGTTGGATTAATTTGCTAGAGAGACTCACAGAACTCAGAGGAACATTTTACTTACTAAATTACTGGCTTATCATAAAAGGATATAACTTAGAAATAGCCAGATGGAAGGGATGCTTAGGGCAAGGTATGTGGGAAGGGTTGCAGAGCTTCCATGCCCTCTCTGAGCACGACACCCTCCCAGCACCTCCACATATTCACCAACCCAGAAGCTCTACAACCTTGTCCTTCTGTTTTTTTAATGGAAGCTTCATTATATAGGCATGATTGACTAAATCATTGGCCATTGGTGACTGAACTTAATCTCCAGCCTCACTCCCCCTCCTCAGAAGTCAGGGGGGTGGGACTGAAAGTCCCACCCCTATAATCACTAGCTGGTTTCCTTGGCAACCAACACCCACCCTAAGGTGCTTTCCAAAAGTCACCTTATTAACATAAACTGAGGTGTGGTTGAAAGGGGCTTGTTATGAATATCAAGATGCCATTCTAGCTCTTATTACTTAGGAAATTCCAAGGCTTTTAGGCTCGGTGCCAGAAACAAAGAAACCAAATATATGTTTCTTATTATAAATCACACTATCATAATTTTTTGTTATATTGTGGTTTACTGTCTTGACATTTATGTGTGAATTTTTCCATAATAAAAACTGAAAAGAGTCATCCACCCAACTTGAAGCTTTAAAGCAATGACTCTAGCAACTGTAGTTCTAAGACAGTCTTCTCCCCCATGCTCCAGAACCTTATCCAAATTTCTGCTCCACATCTCCCTAACACCTCTAACTCAATAGGTCCGAGAGGTGATTCTCACTCCTCCCTGTAAACATCACTTCTCGCCCCCATTCCCTGTCCCTGTGAGACCAGATACCTTCAAGTCATCCTCATCTCATTCATTCACAAGGCAGTCATCTAGTTCTGCACAAGTAGCAACAATTCTTCTCACATAAACGTTTTTTTTGACAACCTCCTCACCTCCCTGCACCCACCTCATGCTCCTCAGCAGTCCACCTCAAAACCACTGCAAGGATGGCAATTCTAAAATAAACATCTCTGCCAAGCTTTGAGCCTTCTGATGGCTCCTTGCCATCTACAGCACAAAAGTCTCCACTTCTGAGCAAAGCACACTCTGTTGATTTCTTTGTGTTTATCAGGTCCTGAGGTTTTCCTGATACCATCTTAGTGAATCCAGTTCTCACAAAGGACACGAAACCCATTTTAGAGCTCATTATCTGACTAGTGAGTGGCACAGCCTGTTCACCTCTGACAGCCACAGTCACAACGAGGGATCTCCTGAGGCGGAGTGGCCAGACAGCCCTTACCAGAAAGCCAGTGTCACCATTCAGCCAGCAATCCCCCAGTTCTATATTCATGCCGTGGCCCCCCCGACTGCCCCCACGAGAGATGGGACCCAAGGCTCATATATTCACAGTGGCTGGCTGACTAGATAGGCAAAATATGGCCACAAAACAGAATTTTGCTCTGTGTGACTAAATGATCTATTTAAGGTGCAAACTCAAACCCAATCAACTGTCCTCCTCCTTAATATCAGAGTGACAGCTCCTAAGCAAAGGAATCCAGATATTAACCATAAAAGGAGGAGAAATTAAGCCACTAAAAAGGATATACTTTCTGGTAAGAATAACAAATAGGCGTATGAATCACCTTTATAAAAAGCACTCAAAATAGGTTAGCAAAATTCAAGTGGAGAGTGTTTGGAGAATATGCCAGCCACTGGAGAGCAGAGCCCAAGATGTCTTTTTCCAAGACCATCCACTATGTTGTCTATTTTTTCTTTCCATGTGCCTCTCAGTCACTCAGCCCCAAACTATAGCTTTTTTTTTTTTTTGTAGACAGATGAAAAATGTCTCCCTAGCCTCAAAGCATTGATACTAAGTAACACTGAACAGAATGAAGTGAAATCTACGATTGGTGACAATAATCAATTTAATGACAACACACACAATTGGTACCTCTCCGGATTATACATAAAACAAATATTCATTGAGTAGCTTACCACATGCCAGGCACTGGGAGTACAGCATTCAACAAGAGTGACAAAAATCCTGCCCTCATAGGGCTTACAGTCTACTAGGGGAAAGAATGTTTTAAAAACAAGATAAATAAGTTAAATAGTACATTGTAAGTATTGAGGAGGAAATAAAGGAGGGAAGGAGCACAGGTGGTGTTGTGGGTGGTCCTGGGGTAAGACAGTGATGCAATATTACAGAGCAAAGAAGAGGTGATAAACCGTCCTAAATATAAAAGGTTATCTGCTCTTCTCCTTGTCATTATATTCTCCACCAGTTATGTCTGTCCATGTTTTTAAAAACAAAATGCCCGCATCTTAATTACTGAAACTAACAAAAATAAAAGTGTTCATCTCATCATTTGATAAACACATATTGAGAACCCACTCTATGTATAAGACTGTGAAAAGCACTAAAAGGGACAGACCAGAAACAGTACACAATGACTCCTGCCCTCTGAGAGTCCATAATCCATTTGAAGGCAAAATGCAGAAAAGAAAAAAAGCACTAGAGAGACAATGCATCTATCATCCTTCTAGTTATATTCCAGCAGTGGACGCTCATGGTTCTCAGAAGAATCATGAAGCAGTCAAATGCTGTGTGAGCAGGGAGGTCACCTCACTCTCTATCGGGGTGCCGATGGCAGCCTAGTGTAACAGAAAGGAAAGGCCTGCTGCAAAATACACCGTGAAGAATAAGTCAAAGGAATATGATGATTAAGAAGATATGAATGAGGCAAAAGGACAAAAGAGAAATAAAAGAAAACACCAAGGCTTTGAGCTTTGGTGGCTGGTAGGATGTGGATACCATTTATAGAAATGAGAATGTACAGCGGGAAAACTGGTATTAAAAAATGAAAGGTGCCCATCCTTCTCAAACTCTTCCAAAAAACTGTGGAGGAAGGAACACTCCCAAACTCATTCTATGAGGCCACCATCACCCTGATACCAAAACCAGACAAAGATACTACAAAAAAAGAAAATTACAGACCAATATCACTGATGAATATAGATGCAAAAGGCCTCAACAAAATACTAGCAAACAGAATCCAACAGCGCATTAAAAGGATCATACACCATGATCAAGTGGGATTTATCCCAGGGATGTAAGGATTCTTCAAAATACGCAAATCAATCAATGTGATACATCATATTAACAAACTGAAGGATAAAAACCATATGATCATCTCAATAGATGCAGAAAAAGCTTCTGACAAAATTCAACACCCATTTATGATAAAAACTCTCCAGAAAGTGGGCATAGAGGGAACCTACCTCAACATAATAAAGGCCATATACGACAAAGCCACAGCAAACATCATTCTCAATGGTGAAAAACTGAAAGCATTTCCTCTAAGATCAGGAACAAGACAAGGATGTCCACTCTCGCCACTATTATTCAACATAGTTTTGGAAGTCCTAGCCACGGCAGTCAGAGAAGAAAAAGAAATAAAAGGTATACAAATTGGAAAAGAAGAAGTAAAACTGTCACTGTTTGCAGATGACATGATACTGTACATAGGGAATCCTAAAGATGCCACCAGAAAGCTACTAGAGCTAATCAATGAATTTGGTAAAGTTGCAGGATACAAAATTAATGCACAGAAATCTCTTGCATTGCTATACACTAATGATGAAAAATCTGAAAGAGAAATTAAGGAAACACTCCCCTTTACCACTGCAACAATAAGAATAAAATACCTAGGAATAAACCTACCTAGGGAGACAAAAGACCTGTATGCAGAAAACTATAAGAAACTGATGAAAGAAATTAAAGATGATACCAACAGATGGAGAGGTATACCATGTTCTGGGATTGGAAGAATCAATATTGTTAAAATGACTATACTGCCCAAAGCAATCTACAGATTCAATGCAATCCCTATCAAATTACCAATGGCACTTTTTACAGAACTAGAACAAAAAATCTTAAAATTTGTATGGAGACCCAAAAGACGCCGAATAGCCAAAGCAGTCTTGAGGGAAAAAAACGGAGCTGGAGGAATCAGACTCCCTGACTTCAGACTACACTACAAAGGTACAGTAATCAAGACAATATGGTACTGGCACAAAAACAGAAACATAGATCAATGGAACAAGATAGAAAGCCCAGAGATAAACCCACACACCTATGGTCAACTAATCTATGACAAAGGAGGCAAGGATACACAATGGAGAAAAGACAGTCTCTTCAATAAGTGGTGCTGGGAAAACTGGACAGCTACATGTAAAAGAATGAAATCAGAACATTCCCTAACACCATACACAAAAATAAACTCAAAAGGGATTAGAGACCTAAATGTAAGACCACACACTATTAAACTCTTAGAGGAAAACATAGGAAGGACACTCTTTGACATAAATCACAGCAAGATCTTTTTTGACCCACCTCCTAGAGTAATGGAAATAAAAACACAAATAAACAAATGGGACCTTATGAAACTTCAAAGCTTTTGCACAGCAAAGGAAACCATAAACAAGACCAAAAGACAACCCTGAGAATGGGAGAAAATATTTACACACGAATCAACGGACAAAGGATTAATCTCCAAAATATATAAACAGCTCCTGCAGTTCAATATTAAAAAAATGAACAACCCAATCCAAAAATGGGCAGAAGGCCTAAATAGACATTTCTCCAAAGAAGACACAGATGGCCAAGATACACATGAAAAGCTGCTCAACATCACTAATTATTAGAGAAATGCAAATCAAAACTACAATGAGGTATCACCTCACACCAGGTAGAATGGGCATCATCAGAAAATCTACAAACAACAAATGCTGGAGAGGGTGTGGAGAAAAGGGAACCCTCTTGCACTGTTGGTGGGAATGTAAGTTGATACAGCCACTATGGAGAACAGTATGGAGGTTCCTTATAAAACTACAAATAGAACTACCATATGATCCAGCAATCCCACTACTGAGCATATACCCTGAGAAAACCATAATTCAAAGAGAGTCATGTACCAAAATGTTCACTGCAGCTGTACTGACAATAGCCAGGACATGGAAGCAACCTAAATGGCTATCGACAGACGAATGGATATACAATGGAATATTACTCAGCCATAAAACGGAACGAAATTGGGTCATTTATTGAGACGTGGATGGATCTAGAGACTCATACTGAGTAAAGTAAGTCAGAAAGAGAAAAACAAATAGCGTATATTACTGCATATATGTGGAGCCTAGAAAAATGGTACAGATGAACCGGTTTGCAGGGCAGAAATTGAGACACAGATGTAGAGAAGAAACGTATGGACACCAAGTGGGGAAAGCGGTGGGGTGTGGGGGTGGTGGTGCGATGAATTGGGCGATTGGGATTGACATGTATACAATGATGTGTATAAAACTGATGACTAACAAGGACCTGCTGTATAAAAAAATAAATTAAATAAAATTCAAAAATTAAAAAGAAAAAAGGAAGGCGCCAACTCTGTCATCACATACACTGATTTCAGAGCATGGCACATTCAGGGGGAAATGGCCCAAATGAGGAGAGCATTTGCTTCCAAGGAAGAGAATGGGATACATTTCTGTCCAGCAACAAAGGGAGGCCTATTTTTCAGCTGTCTTCTCTTGGAACTTTTGAATTTTGTACTATGATATATATTACCTTATCAAAAATTAATTTTAAAAAGTGGTGAGTGGGACTCCCCTGGTGGCACAGTGGTTAAGAATCTGCCTGCCAATTCAGGGGACACGGGTTCGAGCCCTGGTCCGTGAAGATCCCACATGCCGCGGAGCAACTAAGCCCATGCACCACAACTACTGATCCTGCACTCTAGAGTCCACGAGCCACAACTACTGAGCCCACGTGCTGCAACTACTGAAGCCCGTGTGCCTAGAGCCGTGCTCCACAACAAGAGAAGCCACCGCAATGAGAAGCCCGCGCACCACAACGAAGAGTAGCCCCTGCTCACCATAACTAGAGAAAGCCTGCACACAGCCACGAAGACCCAATGCAGCCAAAAAAAAAAAAAAAAAATGGTGAGTTTCAGGACTGTATTGTAGAAATTACATTTTTTCCTGATTCATTATTATTATATAAATCAGTTTTCCTATATGTACGTGTAAAGTAATACACATACATACACACATTTTTAAAAGGCAGCAATATAAAATCGTAAAAAACAGAAAGCCAAATCCTATGTACTCCACCTTCCAAAATAACCTCTGTTAACATGTGGACTGAATACAAAGACCTGTAAGGCAGATATGCAAAAATGACATCTGAAGCCACAGATCAGAGAATGAAAGAAAGTTATCAGAACAAGGACTGGCCCTTGGGCACCTCCACATTTAGGCAAACAGAGTGAAAGGAGGGACAACTGGGCAGACAAAAGATCCTCCTCGGTGACGGGAAGAACCTCATTCAAAAATACTACTGAAAGCATCATGAATACCTGGAATAGGGGAGCAGAAGTGAAGGCCCCCACAGATGTAAAGGTAAGAGAATGAAGGCTTTCCTCTGAGTTAGCCAACAACTGCCATACATCGGATGTGACTAGCAAATTGTGGGAGTAAACCAGATTAGCTGTTCATGTGCCCTGAAGAGCCTGGGAATCCCCAAACCACAAGGTGACCTAATCTGAAATTCACTGGAGGGAAATCCAGTCCATCATGTGGTATCTAGTATGGAAAAATAACATGGAAAAAAAAGAAAAGCAAACCTCCAAAGGTCAGATGGTGAGACCATCCATGCAACCACTGGCTGATGGAAAGGATACAGTGCCTGCACTGGACTGGCAGCGGGGTCAGGGGGTAGGCGACAAGTCTATCCCTAGCAAGGCATGGGTTCATTAGCCTTTTCTAGTCTGCATATAAACATAGCATAATGCCTCTGTTCTTATTCTGTCCTAAACAACCTTCTGATGACAACCCAGGGTCCCCTGCTGCTGGTCTACACAGAGAAAACGCTCCGCTCTGCCTGAATGTACATTCTGCTATGCTGCACAGTCAACTCCCTTACCATAAATTAATAAACTGGCACTCTGGTTTAGGTACAGGCTCTCTGAGCCTGACCAACATAAGCCTGGCCCTGAGAGACAGAGTCACTCAGGCTGCTGGTGACTGCAGCTTTTGAGCAGGCAACGTCCTTATCCAGAGTCTGGACCAAGATACATGCTACCAGTGTGACTTCTTGCAGCCTGCCAGCCTTCTCCTAGCAACATCTGTGCCACAGGCCTTAACATCAAACTGCAAAAGCGTCTGTTCTCCCAGTTATATTTCGCGGCTCACTCCTCTCGTGACAACGGCAGCTGTGTTCTCCATGTCTGTTTTTAAGGGTGATTAGATAACACCAATGTTTTCTGCTAACCCAGTCACTTTATACAGGGGTAAAAGTCACTGTTAAAAGCCATCAGAAAACAGCTTGGTATACAGCAATCGCAAAAATCTCAAATGTCCAGACTCTTCATCCTTCATTACTGAATTAACTGCCCTACTCAGACATGGCTGACTGAGCAGCACACACAGAAGAGAGAGAACCCCTTATGGCTTAGTGTATACAGAGCAAGCAGGCTGTATTCCCCGCCCAAGTCCCATTCTCTCCTTTCTGCCTCCAAGACAACCATCGCTCATGTTAGTTTATGTCCCGTCCAAGGTTTACTAAATATCCATAAATATATAATATTCTTCTGCTTCTTTTAACTTGTATAAATAGTATCATATAGAATTAGGAAACAGGTTCAGCTGCTGGAACAAAGACCCAAATAATAGTGGCTTAATTGAGACAAGAGTTTATTTTTCTCTCACATAAGAGTCAGAGTATAAATATTTCTGGGATAAAATAGTGGCTCCCCAGTCTCACTGCTCTACCATCCACGGGGTATTGCCCTCACCATCAGGCCCACATTTCAGGGAGAGAGAACCGAGACCAGGACAAGGAAAGGCTCTCCCTTTCTCTTTATGGGGACAGCCTCTAAACTGCACACACTACTTCCACTCACACCCTTACACCCCGCTGGCCAGGACCTGGTCACGTGGTCACATCTGGCTGTAAGTGAGGTTAGAAAACAAAGTCTTCTTTCTGGGAAGCCATTTCTCCTTCTAAAATTCCATGTATATGGAAGAAATAGAAAGCAGATACTTGGGGACAAGTAGCATTCTCTACCATAGTTACTGGATGGATTCTGCTGCATCTCCCTTTTTTCCCTCAAATATGACTTTTTTTGATGTTTTTGAGAGTTACCCATGTTCGAAACATATAAGTTCATGCACATTCACTGCTGTTCAGTTGTATGTCGTGCACCTTATAAGGGCTCACGTGACAGATCTGCTTTACAATTTAGGATCTATGAATCCTAAATTAGGATTTATGAATACACCACATTTATTAAACTTTTCCCCTATTGCTAAGCACCTGGGTCTTTTAAACACTTAAATTACAGTGTTTGGATCACATCAGGGGAAATGTTATGTCAGTTAAATGCTAAACTATATGGAGTATAGTAGTTGAGTATGTACTCAAGTACACTCTGATTGCTTCTAAAGCCTTTAAGGTACCCTACAGCAAGCCAATTAAAATAGAAACCGATAATATTAACTACACTGTACATAAAAGGAAGAATTAAATGAATGGTCTTCCTTGACTTTCTGTTGCTGTAGTCAAGCATTACATGGTTTCTGGGTTTCTTGACAACTGAAATAAAAAGGAAACTTGTGTTCTGTTTGATTCCCATCATCTGATAAAAGGAAATAAACCAGTTAAGTAAAACAGATGTTTGCTTAATCCTAATTCTAAAACAAATCTGTCACAAGAGCCCTTATCCAAGGCTCAAATAGCACGAAAGGATAATGTCTTTCACAACCAGTTATACAAAAAAAAATGCACAAGGCTTCTCCAGGAGAATGTTTCCTTGGTTGACCCTTAACAGAAGACTTAACATTAAAATTTTTTCCGCAGAGGGTCAGGTAGTGCCCCAGGTTCAACATGAGATTCCTGCCTGGAGGGGGACATCCATGAGGACCTGACCACTCAGGAAAGGCCAATTCTCCCCCAGAGCCTGGTGGCTTCCCTGTGGTTTGGTACTTTTGGAGATCATACTATTACTATTAGTGACTCTGGTATAATTAGGGGATTTTCTCTCTCCTGTAATTTACTCAAGGTTTCAAACCATTTTGGAGAAGTGAAAGGATACTGGTTACTTCTGTGTGCTTTTTTCATGACTGTAAAACACCCAAATATAGTATCTTTCTTTTCATTTTTACTCATATTAAGTAGTTACTTTTTCTAAACCACAGTTACAACACACTACCCCAACGTTGTTTGCTTCTCCTTATTACTCTAATTTGCCCCAAACAGAAAAGGTACATTTTAGTATGTTAAAACAGTTTCAAATCAATTAGTGCAGGATAAGAAATACTTATTGAATACCCACTTTGTACTAAGGATTTTACTTAACAACATTCTCTCTTAATTTTCACCATAACTTTATGAAGTAGGGATCATTAACACTACTTTACAGTTAAGAAAACTAGATCTTCAAGAGTAAATAATTTGCCTAAGGTCACAAAGCTGGTCTGGTCACAAAAATTATAGAACTAGGATTCAAACTCATATACTTCAATTCCAAAGCCAGAATTGTTTCTGCTATTTCCTGATGCCTCCCAGATGACAAATGAATTGTAGGAAAAATTTTGCTCAACTTTATAAATAATATATTACCTATTTTATTGAACCCCTAAACCTCCCCTCAACACAGGCTACTCTCTATAATCTGGCCATAATGACTGTCCCCCCCCCCAATCTTATTTCCTACTATGCTCTACACGGATCTCTTCCCTCAATCTGACCTGACAGGTTTCATCATTGCCTCCGCATTTACAGACCACACATTCATTCAGCAAATATTTTTTGAGCTTCTACTATGTCCTATGCACTGTTCTAGTCTTTGGGGACACGTATCAGTGAACAAAACAAAGAGAAAGTCCTGCTCTCATGGAACGTTACTTCTAGTAGAGGGAGAAGCACAAGAAACAAACTTAGTAAATTACATAAGTAAAGAACATGGTAAGTGCTATGGCAAAAAATAAAGCAGAGAAAGGGTTAAAGAGAGTAGTGTGGGGTGGAAGATTGTAATTTTAGAAAGAACCAAGAGAAACTCCAGAAGAGAAAAACATAATCTTAGAATTTTTGTTTCATTTTCAAGTTCAACAGCAGACTAGACACAGTGGCAGAGAGAACTGGCAAACTGGAAGATAAATGTGTTGAAAGAGATTCATTCATCAAGAAAATTAATATTTATTCAACATCTACCATATATCAGACATTGTGCTAGATGCAATTACTCCACCTTTATACCTTCACAAACTTTCTTTTCACCTGGATTACATTCCCAGGTTAAACCTCAACTTTCTAAAGTCTACTCAAGTTTCTTGTTCATGTTGATATTTTATTTCTCTAAACAATTACTCTACTTATCATTTTAAAATAATAAATATTTGGGAATTCCCTGGCGGTCCAGTGGGTAGGACTCTGTGCTTCCACTGCAGGGGGTATGGGTTCGATCCCTGGTCGGGAAACTAATACCCGCAAGCTGCACAATGCAGCCAAAACAAAAAAAATTTATTTGTATCACAGATCAGACCAGTTCTTAAATTATTCCATATCCCTAACTAGACTGTAAACTCCTTAAGGATTAGTTCTATAGATAAGATTTCTTTTACATCTCCCACATGGAACAGCTCAGTACATACAGTAGGCATTCAATAAACACTTGACGGTCCAATCACTACTAATTAGCTAGTTAACCTTGGGCATATTGCTTGAACCCTCCTGGACCTCAATTTTCCCTCCTGTCAGCCAAGGTTAAGTGAGCTCTATTTGCAAAGCCAGAACTGACAGGCAGCTCTGCTTAAGCAAGGTTAAGTAGGTGAATTTTGGCCTCAACCTGACTGAGTTCAAATCTCTGCTTCTCAATTACTTCTCAATTGATGGTTTTGGGTAAACTACTTATCATACCTTGGCTTCCTCATTTGTAAAGTAGATGTGTTAATAACAGTACCTGCCTCATAATGTTGAGGTAATATTTGTAACCAAGGACACTGTCTGTGACTGGAAAATGTAAGAATTGTGCTCAGAATACACTCATATCAAGGAAACAACACCAGAAACTCTGAGATAAGTGTGGACAATAAAGAATCAATGGGATCTGGGCTTCCCTGGTGGCGCAGTGGTTGAGAGTCCTCCTGCCGATGCAGGGGACACGGGTTCGTGCCCCGGCCTGGGAAGATCCCACATGCCGCGGAGCGGCTTGGTCCGTGAGCCATGGCCGCTGAGCCTGCGCGTCCGGAGCCTGTGCTCCGCAACGCGAGGGGCCACAACAGTGAGAGGCCCGCGTACCGCGGGAAAAAAAAAAAGAAAAAAGAACCAATGGGATCAAATGTCTGAGAGCCCGCGCACTCTGGAGCCTGCGTGCCACAACTAGAGAGAAGCCTGCACGCCATAAGGAAGAGCCCGCGTGCCTCAACAACCCGATGCAGCCAAAAAAAAAAAAAAAGTCAATTAAGATAAAATTCCTTAATATTATCTTTAAATTACTGTCATTACAACTGTCTAATTTTCTAAAGTTTAATTGTATATTCTATCAGCTACATCGTGGACTAAATCTATTTGGATGATGGCTGGGGATTAGCCACAGTATATATTATTTCTAGGTTCTCATTTTTGTCAAAGTATGAACTTCAAAGAGTTAAAAATAAGATTCTCATTAAAATGCATAGTGAACAAATGTCAAAAATATTTAACTGCTTAATTAGGGAACAGGCAGAATGGTAAAAAGCTGGTTTCAAGGAAGAAAGGAAAGATCAGTATATTCAGAGCCAATGGAAGAAAGAATGCAGAAAAAAAGATTGGTAAACTAGATTTTAAAATACTGATTTCTATGGTCTGAATGTGTGTGTCCCTCTCCTTTGCTCCCACAATTCATATGTTGAAATCCTAACCCCCAAAGGTGATATAGTAGATGAGGGTTTTGGAAGGTGCTTAAGTCATAAGGGTAGAACCCTCATGAATCAGATTAGTGTTTTCTAAAAGAGGTTCCAGAGAGATCCCTGCCACCGTGTGACTTGACTGAACAGCTTCTTCTCTATAATGGCTCAAGTGCAGTTAGCTCCTGGAAATGGCCGCAATATTGTTAATAACTAGACTGTGGTTCATTGATCCTAAAATTAAAATATGAGTCCATTAATATAAGTTGTGGATCTAATCAAATTTCTGTGAGGGCACCATCATCCCTGGTTAGTTAAGAATGACAAATACCACATATGGTCTATTTTTCAGTTTTGAGAAGTCTTTACATATACATTACTTAATATTATTCCTGGCAAAAGCACTCCAAGGTAGGCAGTGCACATATTAGCCTTATTTTGTAAATCAAGATGCTGGAATCTACAAATAGTAAGTGGTCTGCTCAAGTACAGGTGGGTATTGAAGAGTGAAGCAATGACTCAGACCCAGGACTTCTGACTCCTAAGCCAGTGCTCATATGCATAGAAGTGGATGCACGATACATCTCCAAGTGGCTAACTGGTTAAGTGAACATTTGCAGGGCCTTAAAGGGCTCTGCCTTCCAGTAACTTCTGGTAACATATGCTTATTTTTAGAGTACTTAAGCTCATAACAAATGGAAATCAGTCAAGAAAGGACTCCCTGTTGCCTGCATTAGTCAGCCACTAGATGCTGAAAGCCCTGAGATGACTAAGGCAGGATCCTACTCAGTAAGACAAGAAGCCTAGCACAGAACAGGAGTGCGGCAGTACAGGTAAGTGCTAAGGAAGCACAGAGGAGGGGAAGTAAATACCTTTCCCAAATCTGCTCTCAAACTCCCCAGTGACTCACCCTGAAAAACACTTGAAATATTGAACTGTAAGAGATCTAAGCCTATTGTGAAGGCACTAATTCTTCTTATTCAAAATAGCAGCAGGAAATTGGAGGTCTAACTGATTTACACCCAAACAGGAAGGGCTGACTCTGATATCAATAAGCAAATAATTCCCAAATGACTTTCAAACCCTATTTGAAGCTGTTTTGATCATGCTTTAGTTTTTCTTAATTTTTTTCTTTTTTTTTTTTTTTTTTCTGTTTCTCATTCCAGTTCCTTGCTGTTTGGGAAAGGGAGGACCACCCTGTCCTGAAGTCAGTTGGCTTCCAGATAAAGCCAGAACTCTGACCAAAAAGATATGGGCTGCCAGGACAAAAACAAAACAGAAACCCTAGGTCTGTACTCCCTACACTGTACATTTCATCCGTGTGGCTCATTTATTTTACAACTGGAAATCTGTACCTCTTAATCTCCCTCACCTATTTCTCTTCTCCCCTCACCCTCATACATATACCACATCTTCTCTATCCATCAGTAATTATACAATATCTCCATAGGGTGACAGATGGTAACTAGACTTAACCTGGTGATCATTTTGAAATGTACAAAAATATCAAATCGCTACACTGTATAACAAGAACTAACATAGTGGTGTAGGTCAATTACACTTCAAAAACAAACAAACTCATAGAGAAATAGATCAGATTTGTGGTTACCAGAGGAGGGTGTGGTCAGAAGGGAGGAGGAGGAACTGGATGAAAGTAGTCAGAAGGTACAAATTTCCAGGTATAAGATAAATAAGTACCAGGGATATAATGTACAACATGATAAATGTAATTAACACTGCTGTATGTTATATATGAACGTTAGTAAGGGAGTAAATCCCAAGAGTTCTCATTACAAGGAAAAAAAAGTTTTTCTACTTCTTCAATTTTGTATCTGTATGAGATGACGAATGTTCACTAATCATTTCATGATGTATATTAGTCAAATCATTAAGCTGTACACCTTAAACTTATACAGCATTGTGTATCAATTTTCTCTCAATAAAACTGGAAGAAAAAAAGAGCTTAAAGCAACAAAAAAAAGAGAATAAACTTTAAAGACACTTAATGTGGATGTAATATTTAACTCTTTATGTAATTATAAAATAAACAAATGATAACTTAAAAAAACCTAGTCCTGGTTCTTCATCCTGGACATTTGGTCACATGAGTTATGCCAAAGCAGTCACTAGAATAATCTAATTGCATTTCCCCCCCAAATAATGAAGTAATTGGGAAGGGGGTGTCACATTCTTGAGCATTGCAGACAGGAGCTATGTCATAAAAAGCAAAGTTGCAGCTACAGTCTATATTCCTGGAAAATACTCCAAAGGTGCTCCAAGTAATATAAAATGGTCATATATAGTATAGACATTAATTATACAAAGGGTCAAGTGACTAGAAATCCCACTTAGTACCACAAAAATTGCCCTAACATTTCTCTTGTTAATTTATATTATGTTTGGGTAATAAAGTGTTAAAGTCACTGAGGAAAAAATACTGTTCAAGGAAGTCTAAGCAGTCCTCTTCTTAAATATCCTAATAAATACTGACATAGGGTCATCCAAAATCTTCATTCTCCTTAGAAACATACTTTAATATATATCCAACTGATTAAAATGACCTAAAGTAAAAACACAAATCTAGTTAAAAGGTTAATGAATACAGTAAGAA
This sequence comes from Monodon monoceros, assembly GCF_005190385.1. Lineage (NCBI taxonomy): Eukaryota > Metazoa > Chordata > Mammalia > Artiodactyla > Monodontidae > Monodon > Monodon monoceros. The sequence goes on from NW_021703779.1 coordinate 41,063,245, forward strand.
AAAGAACAGAAAAAAATCCGTAATAGAAAGAAAGAAAAAAAGTTATCTGAGGAAAACCATAGAAAATAAGCTTAAAATTCTGTACTTTTTGCTGACAAGAGCAAAGTGAAAACACAAGAATAAACATGAGTTTCGTTTTCTAGCCTAAGGGTTAATACATTTTTTAATTGTTGTTATAGTTACTAACTTTTTTTATTTTTTAGATTCCACATATAAGTGATATCATACAGTATTTGTCTTTCTGTGCCTGACTTGTTTCACTGAACATTATACCCTCCAAGTCCACACATGTTGTTGCTAATGTCAGTGTTGATGGACACCTAGGTTGCTTCCATATCTTGGCTATTGTAAATAATGCTGCCATGAATGTTGGGGTGCACGTATCTTTTTGAATTAGTGTTTTCGTTTTCTTCAGATATATACCCAGGAATGGAACTGCTGGATCATATAGTAGTTCTAGTTTTCGTTTCTTTTCTTTTTTAACTTTTTATTTTATATTGGAGTATAGCCGATTAACAATGTTGTGATAGTTTCAGGTGCACAGTAAAGCAACTCAGCCATAGATACTAAGGGTTGATTAAATTAAAAAAATTATTTTGTTGGTCCTGTGCTCTAAGAAGAATCTGTCTCAGGGTCTTTGTGGAAATTGAGGGAAAGAGGACCACTAAGGTCAATAGCCTTAATAACATTTTTCTCCAAAACGCAAAGGTATTCCATATATACGTAGCCCTCAGAGAAAACTAAAGACATGATGTCAGTTTGATTCTATAAGGACAACTCTGGGGGTGGAACACTGGAGGGCAAAATACTATGGTCCAATCTTTCATTTCCTGGTGTTGTAGGCTGAAATTATTTTTTAAAGAATTAATAAGTAATATATTCCTTAAGAACATTCTCAAATTCTAAAATTTTCAGCCAGGCTTCTGACACAAGCAGGATGAATGACCAACATGACTAAGATCATTACTGAGGACCTCAATAGCTGTTTATTTAAAAGCTCTATAAGCTACAGTTTCCAAGTGTATCTTCTTGCCTGCTAAAGAAAGGTTCTAAAATCACAAACAAGATTTCCTCAGAAAGCAACTCTGGTTCAAGCACTTGAGCAATTACTTGATTCAAGCACAAAAGCTTGGTACCACTGAGGGGCACCGCATCACCTCCACATCCGATCATTTCCCAGTCCTGCCAACCCCGCTTCTTAAGTACTCACTCTTCCTGCTCATCATAGCGAGTTAGTAGTTCAACTTACTAACATTACTTTGGTTCAGTCTCCTGCCTGGACTTTACACAATAATTTCTTAACTTTCCTCTCCACTTCTAACCTGGTTCCCTAATCATCCATTCTCCAACCACCACCAGACTAACTTCTCTGAATCACAAATAAGGCTAGTCATGCCATAGCCCTGCTTAAAATTCTTCAGTGACTTCACTGCCCCTGGAAAAGAAACCCAAGCTTCTTAACATGGCATTCAAGGCCCACAAAGACCTGGCATCTGCCACCTCTCCAGTTTCACTTTCTACCACCATCTGGCCCTCACACATAAACACTCGTCCTATTCAACACCTCAGAGACGGACTTCCCTGGCTGTCCAGTGGTTAAGACTCTGCACCTTCCAATGCAGGGGATGCAGGTTTGATCCCTGGTCGGGGAACTAAGATCCCACATGCCACGCAGCGTGGCTAAAAAATAAAATAAAATAAAAAACAAAAATACACCTCAGAGTGCCCCTCACTCACCTTGCTATCATCCTGACAATGATGTCCTCCAAGACCTTCCTCACAGCATTGGCAGAGAGGAGAAAAGGAAAAAAAAGAGAGAGAGAAAAAAAGGAAGACAAGAAAAATAGAGAAGAAGGGAATCTCAGCTAAGGGGGCCTCTCATCCAAATAAACCCTGGGGATCTCTGAGATGATGTATCAAAGCAAAACCACCTACACATACACACTGCCAAGACTATATCCTGAATTCCCAGAGCAAAATCTCTCCAAAAAGTGATAAAGCATCATATGAGTGGATGTTAAAGATGAAGTCTCTTGATACACGAAAACCCAAACTTAGGAACAAACAGATTGAAGAAAGGACTTCAAATCGCATTCCCACAAGATGATTAGCTCTGGTCCAAATACATATGATGATATTAATAGTGCTTTTAAAATATATTTCCTGTGTTGGTTATCTTACTGATCCTATTTGAAGATATAATTTGACTTAACTTTGAGTTGATCTTACAAAATTCTAGTAAATATTTTTATTCTTAAATGAGTTTAATATAACAGCCTGCTTAGGTTCAAGTGTTCCAACAGATAATGTTCTTTTCACTTCTAAAATTAAATTACTCAATGAGAACTGCCAGAAAGAGACTTTATTAATAATTCTCCAGAATGATAGAGAACACACAAGATATGTTTCCATTTTACCACTCTAATCAGCTAGCAGAAGAGTGGAATTTTCAAAGATGCAAATAGTTCACCTCGGTCGTGTTACCCTGGATAGAAATCAGAGCTGCAAGAGAATAGGAGACTGAGGGAAAAGAGCACATCCCTCAGCCTCTGGTTTCTCTGGCTTACAAATCTAGAGCAAATGGTCCTCTTCCTTTAAATTCATCCATTCAGCTTCCAAGAAATAAGTAAGTTAGCTTTGAAATTCAGTTTCCTGTAAAGTCATCTTCAGATGCTTCACAGTTTTAAATTATTATAAGTATCACAACACAGCTTGGATTCCAAAGTGAAGGGCCAGGATTGAGAAAAGACCCTCCCCTCCATGCATCACCATCCAACCCACTGCAGACTATAGAGACTCTCAGTCAGCCAGTATTGGAGCCATCACGAAGAAGGCCATCATGGGCCTTGCCTTTATGGACCTTGTGGTCTAGTGCAGGTAGGGAGGAGTAGCCAATAAAAAAGTAAATCAAGGGCTTCCCTGGTGGCGCAGTGGTTGAGAGTCCGCCTGCCAATGCAGGGGACACGGGTTCGTGCCCCGGTCCGGGAAGATCCCACGTGCCACAGAGCGGCTGGGCCCGTGAGCCATGGCCGCTGAGCCTGTGCGTCCGGAGCCTGTGCTCTGCAACGGGAGATGCCACAACAGTGAGAGGCCCGCGTACCGCAAAAAAAAATAAAATAAAAAAGTAAGTCAAGGGAAGAGATGATTATGTATTGTGCTAAGTGCTGTCAGTGAAAGCAGTTGGTGACATGCACCAACAAGGGGCACTTTTTTTTCCATTTTGCTTCCTACATTCTCAATAAACGTATAACTTCATGGTTTGGACTATTAATTGCACAAACATTAGAACAAACGTGGATTTTCTATTCTAGTCTAAGGGTTGATAAACCAAAAACCTATTTTGATGATCCTGTGCTCTATGAAAAATTGCCTCTGTTTTTTTTGTGGAGGGGTGGGTGACTGGGTACCAGGATCAGCAACAGTCTTAGTGGTACTTCGTTACAAAATGCAAAGGTGTTCCACACATGAGTAGCCTATGAACACAGGTTTCAAAATAAGCATAAAGCCTTAACTTAGAGTTTAATTATACTTTAGAGTCATCACTACCTTAATGTTTAAACATCTGTTTAAGTCCTCCTAATAAGGGGGAAATGCCTGTTTGTTTATGGCTTTTCTAAATATAAATGCAGTGATCTATGGCTTTAAAAAAACACTTTGTTACAATGTTAGTTAATCTAGCTAATAAGAGTTATTTGCAGAAAATGGAACATAAGAGAGAGTAATAGAGTTTTTTCATGTACAAGTAAAAACTGTTTCCTTCCCAAATCTTAGTTACCCGAATTATTCTAAGATTATTTGTAAAATAATCTTTTATCAACCCCACTTATGACATTTAATTTAAGCATTTCACACAAAGAATTGGAGTATTAAAGAAAGTAACCAAAAAAGAGATAGATGCTGATCACAAAGTCTTTTCACAGGCACATATACCAATAAAACCATGAAAAAGAGCATTAAATAAGTGATCTGAGTGCTCCAAAACTTTATATACAAAGTTACTCCTTTGTGTCTGTGGGTCATTGTAACAATGAGACTGCAATTTACTAGATGCCATTCACAAGTTCTGCTGTAGGCTCAAAGCAGAGGTATGGGGGGGGGGGACCTCCAGAAGATTCTTCCACAGTAAGCAGTAACCTTCTGTCATTTTAGGCCACCACACAGAAATAACTGTCACTCACAGCTTCAGTCACAGAGTGGGATGTATCATGCTTCATTCGGTACAAAATAGGACAATGAAAATACCAATAACTCGATCAATACTGTGGACAAAATAATTGTTGCCTGCCATTTCAGTAAACAAAGAATGTTGCCTGCCATTCAGGTACCCAAATGTTGCCGGCCACCCTGAGGGGAATTCAGGATGGGGGAAAAACAGGATACTGGCCCTAAATAGTTAGGACGCATATCAAAGGAATAATTTGATATTATCAATAAGCATAGGCTCCGACACCTTTCCACACATAGAAAAGCATACTAAAGCCTCAAGTTAAAACATAACTTGAGGGCTTCCCTGGTGGCGCAGTGGTTCAGAGTCTGCCGGCCGCTGCAGGGGACACGGGTTCATGCCCCGGTCTGGGAAGATCCCATATGCCGCGGAGCAGCTGGGCCCGTGAGCCATGGCTGCTGAGCCTGCACGTCCGGAGCCTGTGCTCTGCAAAGGGAGAGGCCACAACAGTGAGAGGCCTGCGTACCGGAAAAAAAAAAAAACATAACTTGAGGTGTCTGTTTTTTGTGATCAGCAGTAATCTTTTGATGTTCGACTACACGGTTTTTTTGGTTGCTTTGTTTGGGATTTTTTGTTTTTTGTTTTTTTAGCAAAAACTCCTATATATATATCCTGGCTCCTCCCTTACCTCTTTGATTCAGTTCTTCAGAGAGCCTGTGAGAGGCTGTCTCCAAGTAAGGTCTCGAAATAAAACATAACTCTCAATTCTTAGGTTCTGTGGGTTTTTTTCAGTTGATAATATATTTCAGCAACCCCTGGTCAGCCAGCAGTGAGAGGAAGCTGAAGTGCTGTAATAAAACATCAGGCTGCTTGCAATGTCGACCTAGAAACCAAATCACTGCTTTGTAGCAAAGAATAAAAATCATGATACAAAAGCCACATTCAATCTACCCACCTAGCAAAAGAAAGATGAATAAAATACATAAATCACTACCACACGTAACTGGAGGACTTGATATGAGAAGTAATATATTACATTGGGTTGGCCAAAAAGTTCGTCCAGGTTTTTGGTAGCATCTTACAGAAAAACCCAAACGAACTTTTTGGCCAACCCAATAAAATAATATAATGTGGTATTATAAGGCTCATCTTGGAAAAGGAACAATTTGCTTTCTTTGCTGTGACTAAAGGGCCTGGGTTGGGCAGTCCATATATTAACAATGAGATTTCTCATAAGAAAAGGCAAAAAACCTCAACAGAGCAATGTCTGAAGCCCTGAGCCAGCCCCAAGTGCACACCCATTGCTCAGACCTTGCCTGGGTTTCCTCCCAAAGCAAACTTCCTCACTCTCCTATGAAGAGGCGAAGCAGGAGACTGCAAAAGCATCACAGCTGTGAGCCCTGCAAAAGATGCCAAGAGGAACTTTGAGGAAAGGGCTGCCTCAGTAGCAGAGGGCGTCAACAGATGTGAAGTGAGGCCCTATAACTGTAGCATAAGCCCTCCCTTGGCTTGTACAGGGGTACAATCCAAGGGGTAGGTGCTCTCCTCACCCATGTAAGGAATCTGTGCTCCCCAGAAACTGCCCAAAGACATAACTGTACAGCTGTAACCTGCATGAGCATTCTGACTCAGTCATCAACGATAACCTTAAAAAAAACAACTACTAATTCCATTCTTTTGCTATGATGAAGAATGCAGAAGAGAAGCTAGAGGAATTGGAATGGTTCAAAGCAGGGATTCTGGAGCCAGACTGCCCGGGTTCAAATCTCAGCTTAAGGGACTTCCCTGGTGGTCCAGTGGTTAAGAATCTGCCTTCCAATGCAGGGGACGCGGGTTCAATCCCTGGTCAGGGAACTGGAATACCACATGCCTTGGGGCAACTAAGCCTATGCGCTGTAACTACTGAGCCCACGAGCCACAACTAGAGAAAGAAGCCCGTGCACCACAACGAAAGATCCCGCATGCTGCAAAGAAGATCCTGTGTGCTGCAACTAAGACCCGATGAGCCAAATTAATTAATTAATTAATTAATTAAATATTTTTAAAAATCTCAGCTTCACCGTTTACTAAGCTGGATGACCTCAGCCAAGTTACTTCTTTTTGCCTCAATTTTCTCATCAGTAAATGGTAAATGGCATTGCGTTGTTATGAGGAACTGAGTTCATATTTATAAAGTGCCCGGAATAGTACTTGGCACATATTGAGAGCACTGTTTATTAAATTTTTAATTAAAATTTAAAAAATAAAATAAAATAATGAAATAAAATAGTTTACACAGCTAGGAAGAACCCCTGACCCCATTCAGACCTCTCATCAGAGCTGTAGTTGGAGTTCTGTTCTCTCTTCTGCCCCAGACCACTTAACAGAACTGCTAACGGGAGTCTCAGTGCCATGATGGGTACAGACATTCACTATTCTCACCTTCTCGTTGCTATAACCCTGATTCAGGTCCTCCTCATCCCCAACACAACCACTCTAAAGGCATCTCCCCAGCTGGTATCACTAACCTCTCATTCCCAGGCGTAAGTGCAGTCGCAGTGATGGGTTCAAGCTCGCAATCAGACTCCCAAGACCCAAACAGGTTTTCAGTTAATATAACATTTACTTCACTTTAGAGTAGGATATGGACAGGAAATACATCAGGGACAGCAGCTTCATCTCCATGGGAAGCCCAGAAGGCATCCCAGTACCCAGTTCTTCTGTCCCCTCACCCACACCGGTGGTGAATGACTGCCACAGTGGGAGCCAAGATGTTCAGGGGTCTTGTTGAGACACCACAGCCCCTTTTCCCATCAGTCTTTTATACCATCCTCTGCAGGCTAAAGGTCCACACTCCAACTGACACCTCCCCAAGCCAGGTGCAGCTCCATACAACAACCAAGGCAGACACAATATCCCCCAATTATCTTAACTCGACCGTTTCCAAGGACGCAGAGTATGGGAGACCAAGGTCATTCTTAAGGCAGGTCTAAATCAACCCAAACCTTTGCTCACAAATGCCAACCCATCTTTTAACAGAACACAGCCTCAAAACTCCAAAAGGGCAAATGAGGTCCACAGAGGATTCTGTTCCCTGAATCCTATGTTTCCTGTGTTATGCCCTACATTGATGCCCACATGCCCTAACCTCAGCCACACAGCCTGACCTGGCTTTCGGTGCACCATAGACAGTTGTGTTCAATTCAGTGTCAACTCCTTGGGTGCAGAACCTTTTCTTTATTTCCTCTTCCCACTACTCGGCACTGCAGCATAGTCTCTTAAACCTGAAAAACTCAGCAAAACATTAACTGCATTTAAGCAACTAATGAAGCTGGGTCATCCAAAGAAGACATACAGATGGCCAAGAGGCACATGAAAAGCTGCTCAACATCACTAATTATTAGAGAAATGCAAATCAAAACTACAATGAGGTATCACCTCATACCGGTTAGAATGGGCATCATCAGGAAACCTACAAACAACAAATGCGGGACAGGGTGTGGAGAAAAGGGAACCCTCTTGCACTGTTGGTGGGAATGTAAATGGACACAGCCACTATGGAGAACAGTATGGAGGTTCCTTAAAAAACTAAAAATAGAACTACCATATGACCCAGCAGTCCCACTACTGGGCATATACCCAGAGAAAACCATAATTCAAAAAGATACATGCATCCCAATGTTCATTGCAGCACTATTTAAAAGCCAGGACATGGAAGCAACCTAAATGCCCATCGACAGACGAATGGATAAAGAAGATGTGGTACATATATACAGTGGAATATTACTCAGCCATAGAAAGGAACGACATTGGGTCATTTGTAGAGACGTGGATGGACCTAGAGACTGTCATACAGAGTGAAGTAAGTCAGAAAGAGAAAAACAAATACCGTATGTTAACGCATATTTGTGGAATCTAGAAAAATGGTACAGATGAACCAGTTTGCAAGGCAGAAATAGAGACACAGATGTAGAGAACAAACGTATGGACACCAAGGGGGGAAAGTGAGGGTGGGGTGGTAGTGGTGGGATGAATTGGGAGATTGGGACTGACATTTATATACCAATATGTATAAAATAGATAACTAATAAGAACCTGCTGTATAAAATAAAACTCAAATAAATAACATAATGCTGGGTCACAATTATTCTGCTACAGTGAAGGAATGCTACGTCATTTTCTCAGTGTCTGGATGACAGTGAGGACACACATGAAATGTTAAAGACCGAAAGCCTAATCCAAACCACTCTCTCGATTTTTCTGTTTCTCTTGATGGAAGAAGCAGCTCCAGAGGGATCATAAAGCTAATTTCTTAATAACCTCCTCCACATAGCACTCCCATAGCATTCCTTGTGAGAAGGGTCTGTGTCCCTGTACAATAAATAGCCACAAATACTTGGGTAGTCAACATACGACTTAATTTTGTGAAAATCATGGTTGGGCTTACTTGGGTCTCTTTATGGAAAGATTGAAATCTGTAATTAGTAAACAATACCAAAATAAACACAAAGAACTAATCAATATAAATGAGGGATGTCCCAAAGTTTGACTCAGGCACAAATCAGCTTCAGTCTTCAGAAGTAACTGAACGTCTCCCTCAATGGCATTTTGGGTATTCCTTAACTGTTAGTGATCAACGACCATGTGATAGCAAGATATAGAATGTCATCACATGTGACCAGCATATCAACATGAGTAATATAAACAAGGCATGCCTTTTGTATTTATTATAAAGTCTATTTGTAATTTGGAGTACAGATTGCCTTATGTGTTTTACATGTAGAAATTCTACCAGTCTCTTGAGTGATATATTCATCTTTATTATTGTAAAAATAAGTGTTGATAAATGACTAGGAGAGCTGTTGATTTTATATACAAAACAGTTAACTTATTAATAATGCATTAAGGGGACGCGGGTTCGTGCCCCGGTCCGGAAGGATCCCACATGCCGTGGAGCGGCTGGGCCCGTGAGCCATGGCCGCTGAGCCTGCGCGTCCGGAGCCTGTGCTCCGCAACGAGAGAGGCCACAACAGTGAGAGGCCTGCGTACCGCAAAAAAAAAAAAAAAAAAAAAAAAAAGTAAAAAAAAAAAATGCATTAAGATGGACACAAAAAGTACAAACCATAAAGGGAAAAACTGACAAATTGGACTTTATCAAAATCTAAAACTTCTACTCTTCAAAAGGCACTGCTAAGGAAATGAAAAAAACAAGTCACAGACAGGGAGAAAATACTGCAAACCCCTTATCTGATAAAGAATTTGCACCGAAAAAATATAAAAGCACAACTCAAGAAGACCAAAAGAAAAAAGAAGATTAAAAATGGGCCAAAAAATATGAACAGAGCACAACAAAGTATACAGACTGCAAATAAGCACAAGAAAAGAAGTTCCACATCATTGATCATTAGGGAGATGCAAATTAAAACAACAATAAGATACCACTTCACACTAGAATGGCTAAAATTAAAAATTCCTAAATAAGGAAAATTGGTAAGGCTGTGGAGCAATCTTCCACACTGCTGCTGGGAATGCAAAATGTTCAGTCCCTTTGAAAAAGGTTGCCAGGTTTTTCTAAAGTTAAACATACACTTATCATACAACCCAGAAATCTCACTCTTGGGTGTTTATCCAACAGAAATGAAAACACATGCCCACACAAAGACGTGTAGGCAAATGTTCAGAGCAGCTTTATTTATAATACCCAGAACTGAAAACAACCCAAATGTTCAACGAATGGTGAATGTGCAAGTAAACCATGATGCATCCATGCAATGGAATACTGCTCAGTAATAACAAAGAAACAGACTACTGATACACACAACAACATGGATGAATTGCAAAAGTATTTTGCTAGGTGAAAGAAGCTAGACACAAAAGGGTACCTAATATATGACTTCATTCACTTGAAGTTTTAGAAAAGGCTAAACTATAGGGACAGAAAACAGACCAGTAGTTGCCGAGGGCTGGAGTAGGAGGAAGGCATGCTCTGCAAAGATGCACAAGGACTTTCTGGGGGGATAGATGTTCTATATACTGATTTTGGTGGTGGTCACACAAGTGTATGTGTATGGGAAGACTCACCAAACTCTATACATAAAAAGAACGAATCTTATCATATGAAAGTATATCTCAATAAACCTGACTTTTAAAAAGGAATATATTAAGAAATAAACAGGTAAACAGTGAAGGTTGAATGAACAGTGCAATCACTAAATAACTTAAGGAAAAACAATATATCTGGTTAAGTCAAAAAATATCTAAAAGTTTAAGTAACAACACAAGATACAATAATAGACATTAGGTTATAATTCTAATCTTTGTAGAATTGTTTGGTACCATTAACATCACAAAACAGACTTCTAGAGTTGCATCTAATTTCTAGTTATCTCTTCGGTATCACACAAATACGACCTAATGAACTCCCCCATGCAATCTAGCAGCTGACAGTGCTGAGAAATTACACTCTGTAATGTCAAACTTTGAAAACATGACAACTGACATTTTTAATAAAACTGCAATAATAACGCATCCCTGAATAAAATATAGATTTAGTAAACTCAGATTCACTTTAAGTTGGTGATACTTTGGTTTGGTGTTGGCCAAATACGAATTTTCAACACTTGCCATTCAACAATTAGCCAAAATAGTTATTCAGTGTTATCTCTAATACAAGTGATCAATCTGTTAACTTTAAGGATGCCAAGTTTTTGGTTCATGACAAGCCAGCCTCCACCAAACCGATATCAAAATACACTCTGGGTTTTGCCTTCTCTGCCTTCAAGCACTTATGCTAACATCTACACTAGAAACCCTAAGCCATTTTCAGTACTTTGATTTGTTTACATTAATTTTCAAGATACTTCATTTCAAGGTAGAAATGTAGTAAAAAGCATTTGACAATTTTCAGGAAATATCCTGGGCTGTGAAAATGAGAGTAAAGAAAATGAAAAATAATGTGGCTAAGCCAATTTAAATGAAAAGTATTCCAGAACAACAATACAATTTAAAGATATAATGGACAAGAAGACCTCATTTATAATATTAACAAAAACATAAAAATATCTAGGTTTAACATTAACAAGAAAGGTGCAAAACTTAAGAGGAAAACTCAAAAATACTCCTGAAGAACACAAGAGTCTTGAAAAATAGAAAGGCATAGGAGGTCCTTGAATAGGAAGAATCAACACGGTAAAAATTATTCTTCCCACACTGATTCATAAATTCAATGCTATCCCATTAAAAGTACCAATAGGCATTTGGGAACTAGAGAATTCTAGAGTCATGTGCAAAACTAAACAGACAAGAACCGGGAAAACTCAAGGGGAAAAATGAGCAATGAGGGACATTAGCCCTAACATATTTTAAAATATTCTAAGGGCTGAAACCATTGGAACTATTTAATACTGGTACAGTAATAGTATTGATGGCATTAATTCATGAATAGAATCATACCAATGGAACAGAAAAGAAATTTAGGGTATGATAGAGAAGGCATCTCACATCAGCAGGGTCGATATGAACTTTTTAGTAACTGGTGATGGTACAACTAAGTAGATATTTGGGGAGCATCTTTCTAACAATGAAGTCCAGACATCTTAAGAGTAAAAACTGAAAACTTTGACTACTTGATAGCAAAAACAACAAACTTCTAAGAGGAGGAAAACACATAATCAAGGTTTTTTAAAAAAAAGATAAACTGAAAAAAATAGTTGCAACCCATCACAGATAAGGGGGCTAATCTCCCTAATATATTAAAAAGGTCCTACATGGAAGCAACCTAAGTGTCCATTGACAGATGAATGGATAAAGAAGATGTGGCACATATATACAATGGAATATTACTCAGCTATAAAAAGAAATGAAATTGAGTTATTTGTAGTGAGATGGATGGACCTAGAGTCTGTCATACAGAGTGAAGTAAGTCAGAAAGAGAAAAACAAATACGGTATGCTAACACATACACATGGAATCTGAGAAAAAAAAAAGGTCTGAAGAACCTAGGGGCAGGACAGGAATAAAGACACAGACATAGAGAATGGACTTGAGGACATGGGGAGTCAGAAGGGTAAGCTGGGACAAAGTGAGAGAGTGGCATGGACATATATATACTACCAAATGTAAAACAGCTAGCTAGTGGGAAGCAGCCGCATAGCACACGGGAGACCAGCTCGGTGCTTTGTGACCACCTAGAGGGGCAGGATAGGGAGGGTGGGAGGGAGACGTGAGAGGGAGGAGATATGGGGTTATATGTATATGTATAGCTGATTCACTTTGTTATAAAGCAGAAACTAACACACCATTATAAAGCAATTATACTCCAATAAAGACATTAAAAAAAAAGTCCTAGAATCAAGAAAGAGACAAGTCCATAAGGAAAAAATATGTAAAGAATATAAATAGGCAATTCACAAGAAAAAAATATAAATGGCTCTTAACCTTTTGAAAAGATATTCATCATTATTTATAAGAGAAATGCAAATTAAATGACACTGAGGTACCATTCTTATCTCTCAAATTGACAAAAATCCAGAAGTTTGACAACACATTCTTTTGGCAAGACTGGGAAAATGGGCACTTTCATTGCTGGTAAGAGTGAAAAATAGTACAACTTCTAATGAAAAGAATCTGGCAATATCACCCAAAATTGCAAATGTATTTACCTTTTGAGCCAGCAATCTTACTTCTAGGAATCTATCCCACAGATACAACCACACATGTACAAGATGTTCAAGGTTATCCAGTGCACTATTGCTTGGTGACAGTAAGCCTGGAAACCATCCTAGCGTCCAACACCAAAGGACTAAATTATGGTACATCCACACAATAGAATACCTTGCAGCTATAAAAGAAACGAATGGGGAAGACTTCTTTGTTCTAATATGGCAACATCTCTAGGATAACCTAAATGAAAAACACAAGATGCACTACAGGACACATGGTATATACTACCTTTTATGGAGGAAGGGTGGAAATTAGAACATATATTTGTTATTTGCTTATATTTACGTGAAGAAATACAGGAAAGACAAACAAAAGTGGTTACTACAATGTCAAGGAGAAATGAATATAGAGGGACGCAGCATACATTTTCCTTTTTTTAACATCTTTATTGGAGCATAACTGCTTTACAATGTTGTAATGGTTTCTGCTGTATAACAAAGTGAATCAGCTATACATATACATATATCCCCATATCTCCTCCCTCTTGCATCTCCCTCCCAGTTTCCCTATCCCACCCCTCTAAGTGGTCACAAAGCACCAAGCTGATCTCCCTGTGCTATGTGGCTGCTTCCCACTAGCTATCTATTTTACATTTGGTAGTACATATAAGTCCATGCCACTCTCTCACTTCGTCCCAGTTTACCCTTCCCCCTCCCCATGTCCTCAAGTCCCTTCTCTAAGTCTGTGTCTTTATTCTTGTCCTGCCCCTAGGTTTATCAGAACCAACTTTTTTTTTTTTTAGATTCCATATATATGTGTTAGCATATGGTATTTGTTTTTCTATTTCTGACTTACTTCATTCTGTATGACAGACTCTAGGTCCATGGACCTCACTACAAATAACTCAGTTTCATTTCCTTTTATGGCTGAGTAATATTCCATTGTATATATGTGCCACATCTTTATCCATTCATCTGTTGATGGACACTTAGATTGCTTCCATGTCCTGGCGATTGTAAATGCTGCTGCAATGAACATTGTGGTACATGACTCTTTTTGAATTATGGTTTTCTCAGGGTATATGCCCAGTAGTGGGATTGCTGGGTCATATGGTAGTTCTATTTTTAGTTTTCTAAGGAACTTCCACACTGTTCTCCATAGCAGCTGTATCAATTTACATTCCCACCAACAGTGAAAGAGGGTTACCTTTTCTCCACGCCCTCTCCAGCATTTACTGTTTGTAGATTTTTTGATGATGGCCATTCTAACCAGTGTGAGGTGATACCTCATTGTAGTTTTGATTTCATTTCTCTAATGATTAGTGATGTTCAGCATCCTTTCATGTGTTTGTTGGCAATCTGTGTATCTTCCTGCAGAAATGTCTATTTAGGACTTCTGCCCATTTTTCGATTGGGTTGTTTGTTTTTTGCTACTGAGCTGCTTGTAAAATTTGGAGATTAATCCTTTGTCAGTTGCTTCGTTTGCAAATATCTTCTCCCATTCTGAGGGTTGTCTTTTGGTCTTGTTTATAGATTCCTTTGCTATGCAAAAGCTTTCAAGTTTCATTAGGTCCCATTTGTTTATTTTTGCTTTTACTTCCATTTCTCTAGGAGGTGGGTGAAAAAGGATCTTGCTGTGATTTATGTCATAGAGTGTTCTGTCTATGTTTTCCTCTAAGAGTTTTACAGTGTCTGCCCTTACATATAGGCCTTAATCCATTTTAAGTTTATTTTTGTGTATGGCATTAGGAAGTGTTCTAATTTCATTCTTTTACATGTAGCTGTCCAGTGCTCCCAGCACCACTTACTGAAGAGGCTGTCATTTCTCCCTTGTATATTCTTGCCTCCATTAGCAAAGATAAGGTGACCGTATGTGCGTGGGTTTATCTCTGGGCTTTCTATCCTGTTCCATTGATCTATATTTCTGTTTTGTGCCAGTACCACACTGTCTTGATTACTGCAGCTTTGTATTATAGTCTGAAGTCAGGGAGCCTGATTCCTTCAGCTCCATTTTCCTTTCTCAAGATTGCTTTGGCTATTTGGGGTCTTTTGTGTTTCCATACAATTTGTGAATTTTTTTGTTCTAGTTCTGTGAAAAATGCCACTGAATCTATAGATAGCTTTGGGTACTACAGTCATTTTCACAATGTTGATTCTTCCAATCCAAGAACACGGTATACCTCTCCATCTGTTTGTATCATCTTTAATTTCTTTCATCAGTGTCTTATAGCTTTCTGTGTATAAGTCTTTTGTCTCCTTAGGTCGGTTTATTCCTAGTATTTTATTCTTTTTGTTGCAATGGTAAATGGGAGTATTTCCTTAATTTCTCTTTCAGATATTATATCATTAGTGTATGGGAATGCAAGGGATTTCTGTGCATTAATTTTGTATCCTTCAACTTTACCAAATTCATTGATTAGCTCTAATAGTTTTCTGGTAGCATCTTTAGGATTCTCTATGTACAGTATCATGTCATCTGCAAACAGTGACAGTTTTACTTCTTTTCTGATTTGGATTCCTTTTATTTCTTTTCTTCTCTGATTGCTGTGGCTAAAACTTCCAAAACTATGTTGAATAATAGCAGGGAAAGTGGGCAACCTTGTCTTGTTCCTGATCTTAGAGAAAATGGTTTCAGTTTTTCACCACTGAGAACAATGTTGGCTGCGGGTTTGTCATATATGGCCTTTGTTATGTTGAGGTAGGTTCCATCTATGCCTATTTTCTGGAGAGTTTTTATCATAAATGGGTGTTGAATTTTGTCAAAAGCTTTCTCTGCATCTATTGAGATGACCATATGGTTTTTCTCCTTCAATTTGTTAATATGGTGTATCACGTTGATTGATATGCGTATATTGAAGAATCCTTGCATTCCTGGGATAAGCCCCACTTGATCATGGTGTATGATCCTTTTAATGTGCTGTTGGATTCTGTTTGCTAATGTTTTGTTGAGGATTTTTGCATCTATGTTCATCAGTGATATTGGCCTGTAGTTTTCTTTCTTTGCGACATCTTTGCCTGGTTTTGGTATCAGCGTGATGGTGGCCTCGTAGAATGAGTTTGGGAGTGTTCCTCCCTCTGCTATATTTTGAAAGAGTTTGAGAAGGATAGGTGTTAGCTCTTCTCTAAATGTTTGATAGAATTCGCCTGTGAAGCCATCTGGTCCTGGGCTTTTGTTTGTTGGAAGATTTTTAATCACAGTCTCAATTTCAGTGCTTGTGATTGGTCTGTTTATATTTTCTATTTCTTCCTGATTCAGTCTTGGAAGGTTGTGCTTTTCTAAGAATTTGTCCATTTCTTCCAGGTTGTCCATTTTATTGGCATATAGTTGCTTGCAGTAATCTCTCATGATCGTTTGTATTTCTGTGGTGTCAGTTGTTACTTCTTTTTCATTTCTAATTCTGTTGATTTGAGGCTTCTCCCTTTTTTTCTTGACGAGTCTGGCTAATGGTTTATCAATTTTGTTTACCTTTTCAAAGAACCAGCTTTTAGTTTTATTGATATTTGCCATTGTTTCCTTCATTTCTTTTTCATTTATTTCTGATCTGATCTTTAAGATTTCTTTCCTTCTCCTAACCTCGGGGTTATTTTTGTTCTTCTTTCTCTAATTGCTTTACGTATAAGGTTAGGTATCTGTTCCCCGCCCAGGCAGCAGGGGGTTAAAACAGTGGCTGATTAGGGGGCTCTTGCTCATTCAGGCCTGGGGGAGGGAGGGGTATTGTGGTTATAATTGGAATGCGGGGCGGGCCTGCAGTGGCAGAGACCAGCATGACGTTGCAACAGCCTGAGGCGCGCTGTGTGTTCTCCCAGGGAAGTTGTCCCTGGATCACGGGAGCCTGGCAGTGGCGGGCCGCACAGGCTCCCGGGAGGGAAGGTGTGGATAGTGACCTGCGCTTGCACACAGGCTTCTTGGTGGCTGCAGCAGCAGCCTTAGCGTCCCATGCCCGTCTCTGGGGTCCGCGCTGATAGCCGTATCTCATGCCCATCTCTGGAGCTCATTTAGGCAGTGCTCTGAATCCCCTCTCCTCACACACCCCAAAACAACGGTCTCTTGCCTCTTTGGCAGGTCCAGACTCCTTCCCAGACTCCCTCACAGCTAGCTGTGGAGCACTAGCCCCCTTCAGGCTGTGTTCGCGCAGCCAACCCCAGTCCTCCCCCTGGGATCTGATCTCCGAAGCCCAAGCCTCAGCTCCCAACCCTCGCCCATCCCAGTGGGTGAGCAGACAAGCCTCTCAGGCTGGTGAGTGCTAGTCAGCATGGATCCTTTGTGCAAGAATGTCTCTGCTTTGCCCTCTGCACTCCTGTTGCTGCGCTCTCCTTCGTGGCTCCGAAGCTTCCACCTGCCCATCCCCCGTCTCCACCAGTGAAGGGGCTTCCTAACGTGTGGAAACTTTTCCTCCTTCACAGCTCCCTTCCAGAGGTGCAGTCCCCATCCCTATTCTTTTGTCTGGTTTTTCTTTTTTCTTTTGCCCTACCCAGGTACATGGGAATTTTCTTGCCTTTTGGGAAGTCTGCAGTCTTCTACCAGCATTCAGCTGGTGTTCTGTAGGAGTTGTTCCACATGTAGATTTATTTTTCATGTATTTGTGGGGAGGAAGGTGATCTCCACGTCTTACTCCTCTGCCATCTTGAAGGTCCCACTGGGGCATACATTTTCAATGTGTCTCCTTTAAGTTTCTTTTCTATTTGGACCGTGTAAATGTATTACCTATTCAAAATTTTTTAAATATTTGCAAAAGAGAGTCAGGAAGGGCAAAAACTAACAATAAAATTATTAAGAGCTACATATACTTGTTATAAAACTATATAGACTATTTAAATTATAACGAAATTTCTTTTGCTGTTGTTGAGTCCAACTTCAATTACTTTTTGGTCAGAGGACATTCTTTATGACTTCAATCTTTTAAAATTTAATAAGACTTGTTTTATGGCCAAGCATATGACCTATTCTGTAGAATGTTCCACGTCTGCTTAAAAAGGATGTGTGTTTTACTGTTGCTGGGTAGACTGTTCTATAAATGCCAGTTAGGTCAAGTAGGTTGATGGTGTTGTTTAAATCTTCTGTACCCTTGCTAACTTTTTATGCAGGTGCTCTTTCAATTATTGAAAGGTATAGAAGTCCCTACCCATTATTGTTGAATTGCATCTCTCTTTTCAAGTCTGTCAATTTTTGCTTCATGTGTTTTGGAACTGTTTTTAGGTGTGTACACATTCATAATTTTCATATCTTCCTGAGGGCATTATGAAGTGTCCCTCTTTATCTACAATAATATTTCTTATCCTAAAGTCTATCTTGTCTGATAACATAGCTACTCCACTCTTTTATGATTAGCGTTAGCCGGAATGTATTTTTCCATCCTTTTACTTTCAACCTCTGTGTGCATGCGCGTGCGTGTGTGTGTGCGTGAATCTAAAGCGTAGTTCTCAGCAGGGAGCAATTTTTGTCCCCCGAGTGACATCTGGCAATAGCTGGAGAAATTTATGTTTATCACAACTGCATGGCTACTACTGACATGTAATGGATAAAGACCAGGGATGCTACTAAATATCCTACAATGCACAGGATAGCCCCCATAACCAAGAATTATCCAGTCCAAAATTTCAATGGTACAAGGTTGATAAACCTCATCTAAAGTATGTCTTTTAGATAGCATAGAGTTGAATCTCAATTTTTTTTCCCTAGTGTGACAATGTCTGCCTTTTGATTGCAGTGTTTAGTCATCACATTTAATGGCTGGGTTTATGACTGCCACATTTGCTATTTATTTTCTATGTTTCATGCCATTTTGGTCTTTCTCACTGCTTTCTTGTGTGCATGCACATGCTTTCTCTGTCTGTCTGTCTGTCTGTCTGTCTCTCTCTCTCTCTCTCTATATATATATATATATATAATTTGTGTGTATGTGGAATTTCAATTCCTTTTTTTTACTATATTTTTGAATTATTTTTATTTCCATAGTGGGTGTTCCAGGGATTACAATAGTCATCTTGATCGCAATCTACTTCAGTGTGATGCTAATTTAATTCCAGTAAAATATTGAAACTTTCTTTGATTGTAGCTCCATTTCCGTGTGATTCTCTACTGAAACGTAATGAAAACATTCCATTTTTAAAACGAATTGTGATGGGCAATGAAAAGTGGATACTGTACAATAATGTGGAACGGAAGAGATCATGGGGCAAGCGAAATGAACCACCATCAACCACACCAAATGCCGGTCTTCATCCAAAGAAGGTAAGGTGTATATGGTGGGATTGGAAGGGAGTCCTCTATTATAAGTTCCTTCCGGAAAACCACATGATTAATTCTACAAGTACTGCTCCCATTTAGACCAACTGAAAGCAGCACTCGACAAAAAGCATCCAGAATTAGTCAAAAGAAAATGTATAATCTTCCATCAGGATAACGCAAGGCTGCATGTTTCTTTGATGACCAGGCAAAAACTGTTACAGCTTAGCTGGGAAGTCCTGATTCATCTGCTGTATTCACCAGACATTGTACCTTCAGATTTCCATTTATTTCAGTCTTTACAAAATTCTCTTAATGGGAAAAATTTCAATTCCCTAGAAGACTGTAAAAGGCACCTGGACCAGTTCTTTGCTCAAAAAGATAAAAAGTTTTGGGAAGATGGAATTATGAAGTTGCCTGAAAAACGGCAGAAGGTAGTGGAACAAAATGGTGAATACGTTGTTCAATAAAGTTCTTGGTGAAAATGAAAAATGTCTTTTATTTTTACTTAAAAACCGAAGGAACTTTTTGGCCACCCCAGTATTTTCTGTTTCTATACATTTGCCTTTTCTAAACATTTCATGTAAATGGAATCACAGAGTAGGCAACCTTTGTGCATGACTTCTTCCATTTAGCATAATGTTGAGGTTCATTCATGTTTTAGCATGAATCACTACTTCATTCTTTTTAATCTCTAAATAGTATAAACAGTCCTTCATGGTAGTGGGAACTGCAAAAATGACTATGCAAGCTAAAAGCAAGAAAAGCAATCTTAATAATCAACGGGGAAAAGATAATCATTCAATGATCTTTAAAAAATGTCATCAAAACATTAAGGATGGGGTGGGATAGGGAGAGTGGGAGGGAGGGAGACGCAAGAGGGAAGACATATGGGAACATATGTATATGTATAACTGATTCACTTTGTTATAAAGCAGAAACTAACACACCATTGTAAAGCAATTATACCCCAATAAAGATGTTTAAAAAAATAAATAAATAAAATAAAATAAAATAAAAAACACTAAGGACTCTTACTCTTGGCTATAAATGTAAAGAGAAATGAAAAGATAGTAAAACTTATATTTATTTAGTACCCTGTAAGTTAAAACACCAAAAATATTAAGAATTAAAGGGTTTTTTCTTGGGACTTCCCTGGTGGACCAGTGGGTAAGACTCCATGCTCCCAATGCAGGGGGCCCAGGTTCGATCCCTGGTTGGGAAACTAGATCCCACATGCATGCCACAACTAAGAGTCCGCATGCCGCAACTAAGAGTCCGCATGCCGCAACTAAGGGTCCGCATGCCGCAACTAAGACCTGGTGTAGACGAAATAAATAAATAAAAATTTTTAAAGGGGTTATTTCTTTGTAGAAAACTTATCAAAAGTAGTTTGAAAAGTGCTTGCTTTCTTTCTCTCACTGTATAACTTACTGTACAACACAGAGGGATACAGAGCAAGCGTCTTCTCTATGCCTTGGTGACCTGTCACACTCCTTTCTAGGTTAGGATCAGTTTTCACATTATAGCCTTAGCACTTTCCATGTCTTGAAATCTCTCCAACAGCTCCTTCAATATGAAGATTTTTTGCTGGCATCACTTCCTCTGGATCGTCATCCTTTTCATCACAACCACTTTGCTCATTTACATCAGTAAGTTCTTCACTAAGTTCATCTGGCTGTACATTTAGAGTTTCTCGAATGGTGGCAGTGTCGACATTTCTGCTATCAGCCCTTTCTTCTATTATTCCATTTACGTTTGATACAAATTTCAGTGTTGTTACTTTTCATTTCTCTGCTGCACTTTCATCTTTCTTGGCCAATTCCCTCTTTCAGCTACCCATTTTTGTAAAATGTCACATGGATTTATCACTGGCAGACAAGGAGGCAACCCAACTGCATGCTTTGCTGTCTGTGTGTGAACTGAATAACAGGTGGGCAGTGAGCATGGACAGACTTTGAAAGACTGGTCACTCATCTTGATGTCCATTTGTTATTTATGTAATACAAAGAGCTAGCAGGAAAGTCTGAACTTTATGCAGTTACTCACAGTTAATATACCATGGTACCAGAAATCTGAACTGTGTTGTTAGGGACTGATGTTATTTAACTAAACCATGGTAACTGAAATTCATACATATCAGACTGATGCAAAGTGAGGACTACCTATGTTTTGGGTGGGTAGGACTTCTACCTTGCTTCTAACCAAAAGAATATGGCAAAGGTGATGGGATATCATTCCTGCAATTACGTTACATTATATGAAAAAGGTGAAATGATTTTTCAGATAAAAGTCAAGTCCCTAATCTTCCTTGTTACAAAGTCTACTTTATTTGAGATTAACCTAGCTACTTCAGCTTTCTTTTGTTTAGCATTTGCATGGTGTATCTTTATCCTTCCTTTTACTTTGAATCTATGTCTTTATATTTAAAGTGGGTTTCAGGACTTCCCTAGTGGTCCAGTGGGTAAAACTCCAAGCTCCCAATGCAGGGGGAGCCTGGGTTCGATCCCTAGTCGGGGAACTAGATCCTGCATGCATGCAGCAACTAAGGAGTCTGCATGCCGCAACTAAAAAAAGATCCCGCATGCCACAACAAAGATCCTGAGTGCTGCAACTAAGACCCTGTGCAGCCAAAATTAATTAATTAGTTAGTTAAAGTGGGTTTCTTATAAACAGCATACATGTTATGTCTTTTTTTTTAAATCCGATCTGACAATCTCTTTTAGACCATTCACATTTAAAGTGATTACTGATATGGTGGGGTTAAAATCTATCTTGTTAGCTGTTTTCTATTTGTTCCGTTTGTTCTTCATTTCTTTTTTTCCTCTCTTTCTTCTTTCTCTAGGCCTTATTTAGTATTTTTTATGATTCCATTTTATCAGTTCTATTGCTATGCTTACTTAATGCTTGTTAGCTTGGTAGTGGGGAGGTGGGAGATGGGGGCAGTCTCTTCTGTTCCGGTCAATCATCAATATTAGATAGGTACTGTGGCCCCGGGTCTTGGGGTTGCGGCCTCCATAAGCATGTGATCCTCTTCCAAGCAAAATTCTGTGCCCAGAATTATGGTATTCCTTTCCTTCCCTAAGAGTAGAGCTTCTTTGTTTTTCCTGTTCTTTCTCAGCTGCAGTGGGTTTCTACCAGTTTTTGTTCCCCTTCTTCCTGCAGATTAAGACTTTTGTTCCTTTAGGAGATGAGGAGACATGTCTAGGCAGATTTTGGCAGTGGCTGTTGTTCTGCTATCCTAGCCAGCACATGGGGGACACTTTCTCAGGAGTCTCCCTGATCTTCCCTGTGAGCACCTGGTGGGGATCCTGAAGGAAAAGTCTGCAAGACAGAACCTTCTATACCTATGGCCCCCAACCTTTAGTAACTCATTAACAATTTAATATTATTGGCTTATATGACATTGGCAGTGTCTATCCCAGGTAAGCAAATGCTCACGTGCTATTTCTCCCTGCAGTGCCACCTGCATCTCTCCTGATTTGGGGTTAGGTGTAAGCCCGGAAACCTTAGTTTTCCATGGGGTTCAAGAAAAGTCATTAATTTGCAATCTGTCCAGCTTTTTTCTTGTTGTAAGGATGGGAACTCTACATTCCACATCTCTGAATTGAAACCAGAAGGCTGTTGATTAGTTTTTCAAGCATAGTTATATCTTGTATGCAGCCTTTTCCCACAAAGTCTAGATATTTGAAATATTAAAAGACTGTGTCAAGCAAAGTATAATGTACTAACAATTCGCTGAACATTTTGTTAATCCAACAGACTGGATATTCTTATAGTGTTAATACCTAATCAAGGATTCTGATCAGTTTGAAATAACTAATATTCTTGCCTGGGTTGCAATAATTTCAATTAAAAAAAGAACTGGGCTTCCCTGGTGGCACGGTGGTTGAGAGTCCACCTGCCGATGCAGAGGACACGGGTTCGTGCCCCGGTCCGGGAAGATCCCACATGCCGCGGAGCGGCTGGGCCCGTGAGCCATGGCCGCTGAGCCTGCGCGTCCAGAGCCTGTGCTCCGCAACGGGAGAGGCCACAACAGTGAGAGGCCCGCGTATCGCAAAAAAAAAAAAAAAAAACTTATTGGGAATTCC
The DNA here is from genome assembly GCF_005190385.1 of Monodon monoceros. NCBI lineage: Eukaryota > Metazoa > Chordata > Mammalia > Artiodactyla > Monodontidae > Monodon > Monodon monoceros. The sequence continues at coordinate 41,086,366 of NW_021703779.1, forward strand.
CTGGTAGTTCAGTGGTTAGGACTTGGCACTTTCACTGCCGTGGCCCAGGTTCAGTCCCTGGTTGGGGAACTAAGATCCTGCAAGCCGTGTGGCACGGCCAAATAAAAAATAAAAATAAAAATAAAATAAAAAGGGTCCTCCTGTCTCTCCTCATATCTACCACCACTTCCTCTCCCTAAATAATATATAATAACTCAATCAAACAGCATCAGTAGATAAGATTAAAAAATAGCTGATGTGGGGTTTGTTAATGCATAAACTTAACATTTCAAATGTGAACAACTGTTTATCATAATTACCTCATCTCATCCTTTAAGCAGATATTAAATGGCTTTGAGGAGATATTAAATGGCTTTTAAGCAGATATTAAATGGCTTTAAAAGGTGTTGTGCCTCAACACCTAGCTTCCTTTCCCCCAGACTGCTGATAGGAATACTGGCTCTTTTGATCCTGACCATGCAGCTTTCCTCTTCCCTTCTGGACCATATCTAGGTATTGGACATACTGCATATCAGAATGGGCATTCGATTTGAGGAAGAACCTTCACACCAGTCCTGGGCTGATGTGCCCTCAGATCCACTTTCTGCCCTTTGCTGCTCTGCTATGTGTTGCAGGGGACGGGAAAAGAGGGGGGACTCCTGTAAACTACTTTTCCAGGCCCCCTTGCAAGTGGCTTCCAGTTAAATTAATCCAGTGGGTGGCACTGATAAGAGACTAGAGGGTGAGAGGAATGAAGTCAGGGTATCTCAGGCGACCTCACTCCCGGGCTCTGGTAACACCACCTTCTCCCTATGTCCGCCCCTGGGGTGACAGTGGCTTCCTGCTGTTCCTTATCTCTAGGTCGCTTCAATGCATGCTGGTTGGCTTCTCAGCTCTTCCAATGCCTTGGTTCACAGTTGTCTCCTACTGTACTACTTGCCTCTTTTTTCCTGAGTGGACTGGGATTGGGACTTCATCTGCCACATCAGAGCTTCACTCTTTACCAGATTTCCCCACAATGAATAAAAATCACTACTGCAAAGAAAAAAAAAATGTTGCCTGCCATTCCAATTCTGCAAGGATCAAGCCATTAGCCACTGCTGTCGCCCACCAGTTCATACATATTCTAGCTCCTCCATTACCTCTTAGGAGCAGTTCCTCAGAGCTATCTGAGAGGCTATGTCTCAGGCTAAAGTCCCCGAATAAAACTTAACTCACAACTTTCACGTCGTGCATTTTTCTTTCAGGCAACACTACAGTATTACCATCTTGTCTGTGTCTCTCTCCAGTGCCATCATAAACACTCTGCACAACACTGCCATTGAAAAGAGACAATTCTCTCATTCATGTCACTGAAGAGAATCACTCTGGCCCATTCATAGCCTACTCTGTTAATGAATGCAATTGTTTCCTTCCCCAGTTCTCTCAACAGCAAAAATGTACAGTAGCCAACAGATTCCTAGACTAGAATAAGATCATCCACGGTAGGCTTGTTTTAAATGTGTGTCTATGTGTATATAAAAATGCATAACTGCATAAAAACACAAACACACACATGAAGTCCACAGTTCAAGAAAAATAAAACAAAAGGAGTCTGTATGGGGGGTTACCATGACAAAAAAGAAAGACCAAAACTCCTTCATGGAATTAAGGCTTCCACTTCCAGACAAGAAAGAGAAAGAGGGACTGGAATTATCTTCATGCCTGAAACAAAAACAAACATAAATACATGAAATAATGGTTTTCAAGACACTGGACATCAGGCAATGAAGAAAAGTGATCCCTGAGAGATGCGGGGAAATGAGGTAAGCCCTTGATTGCTCCAGCTTACTGCCTTAAGAGCGTTTCCAAGCCACAAAACAGGGAGGGGAAACAGAGACAAAGTCTAGCCAACTCCTGAAACTGACAAAGCTGGGATTCTGGATACAAAAGCAGCTAAAGTTCCCAGGACTGAGCACCAGAAAGGAGACCTAAACAGAGAAAGAATCCTGGAGATCCACAGGGGGTCTCTACCTCAGGTATTCAGAAGAGATCAACATATGCATATGAGCGGAAAGAATAACCTGAAAGGATTATGGATACAGGGTTTCTTTGGGGGGGGGAGTGATAAAAATGCCCTAAAATTGTGGTGAATAATTGATAGATCTACATAGGAAATCATTAAGAATATAGAGCTAAAACAATTTTGTAGAAGAATAAAATTGGAGGACTCACACTACCCAATTTTAAGATGTACTACAAAGCTGCAGCAAGCAAGACAGTATGGAACTGGCACAAAGCTAGACACAGGTATCAGTGGAACACAGGAGAAAGTCCAGAAAAACATCCATACAGATATGGGCAATTGAGGGAATTCCCTGGTAGTCCAGTGGTTAGAACTCTGCACTTTCACTACCAATGGCCCGGGTTCAATCCCTGGTCGGGGAACTAAGATCCTGCAAGCTGCGTGGCATGGCCCCCCCCTCAAAAAATATATATGTGTATTTCATATTACATATCCAACAAAAAACTTGATTCCAGAATATATAAAAAACTCTCAAAAATTCAAAGAAAACAATACAATTAGAAAATGGGCAAAAGACTTGAACAGTCACTTCACCAAAAAGAATATGTGAATGGCAAATAAGCAGATGAAAAGATGTTCAGCATCAGGGAAATGCAAATTAAAACCAGGATGAGATACCACTACACATTTATTAGAATGGCTAAAATTAAAAATACTAACAATACTAAGTGCTGAAGAGAATGTGGAGCAACTGGAACGCTTACACATTGCTAGTTGGAATGTACAGCTACTCCAGAAAACAGTTTGGCAGTTTCCTTATAAAGTTAAACATATGCTTACCCTATGACCCATCAATCCCACTCCTGGGTATTTACCATAGAAAAATGGAAACTTATATTCACACAAAAACCTGTATGCTAATATTTATAGTAGCTCTATTCATAATCACAAAAAAACTGGAAACAACCTAAATGTCCCTCAACTTACAAACAAATAAACTATGGTATATCCATAAAATGGAAGCAATAAAAATAAACTAATTATAGACACATGCAACAACATGGATAAATCTCAAAGGCCTTATGCTGAGTAAAAAAGCTAATCCCAGAAGGTTACATACTGAAAGATTCCATTTATGTTGACATTTGAAAAGACAAAACAAGAGTGATGGAGAACAGATCAGTGGTTGTCAGAGTAGGGTGGTAACATGGGTTTTTTAGGGTGAAGGAACTAATATTCACCTCAATTGTGGTGATGGTTATACATATCTATATATATTGTAAAATTCATAAAACTGTATGTCAAAAGTCAATATTACTTATGATAATTTTTAAAATAAAATTAATAAATCTAAAAAAGTAATGATTTTTAAAATAAAAGTGGGACTTCCCTGGTGGTCCAGTGATTAAGACTCCACGCTTCCAGTGCAGAGGGCACGGGTTTGATTCCTGGTCAGGAAACTAAGATCCTACATGCTGTGAGGTGCGGCCAAAAAAAAATAAAAAGTGTCTTGAAACCAAAGAACCCCCAGGAGCCCAAAAAGCTAACAGTCAATTGATAACACAGGAAAAAGTTAACATAATAGGCCTGATGTTGCTATTTCTAGGAGGCCCTGCTTGTATGACTGATCCGTGCAATAGCTCCTGGGAACTTGGCCTGTAAAATATCCCCTATGCTACTAATTGATAAGGTTGTTTTATGTGCCTGGAATGCTGAATATGGCCATACAAGCCTTGCTAGATAGTTTCTGCAAATGTAATTCATAGAGAACACCTGCTTTCTTCTGGGAATCAGAAATTTCAGTAACAGTACCTAATCAGTCCCCAATTAAAAAAAAAAAAAACTCCGAGTCTTGAGCAAGCTTCCCTAGGCAGAAACACTGTGCAGGCACTGCTGTATTTAATTGCTGGAGGAAGCAGCTTGTTCTGTGAAACCCCACCCCTTTGGAAGCCCACATCTAGACTCTTCCAGACTCCACCCATTATGTCTTTTTCCCTTGCTGATCCTGCTGTGTATCCTTTTGCTGTAACAAACCATAGTGGTGACTACAAATGTCTCTAAATCCCATGAGTCTTTCTAGTAAATCACCAAATGTGTGGGTGATCATCAAATGCCCAAAACAGTTCCAAAATATAAGTGGTACTTTAAATCTTAACCCTTTACTCAAACCTTTTTTTTGGATCTGTACTGCCTACTCTTTAGCCTCTCCTAGAATCCCAAGCAGTGCCATATCCACTGTAGTCTTGAACATCTGCATTAGGCCCTTGAAAGAGCCTCATATGTGACACCTGAGTTCCAAGTGGAACTCAGAGCCTGATGTAAATGTTACAATTAGGTTCAGCAGCAAATAACAAAGACCCATTTCTCTCTCACTTACAAGGAGTCCAAAAGTATGTAGTCCAAGCCTGGCATGGCAGCTCTATGCTATCAGAGACCTCAGCTCCATCTAACTGTATTGCCAGAAATGCCTTCCATTCCCAAGGTTACCTCTTGATCCAACATGGCTGCTGGAGATCTAGCCATAACATCCACATTCAAGATGACAGAAGTCATGGCAGAAGAAGGGCATGCTCCCTTCCTTTTAAGGACACTTTGCACTAACCCCAAACAACACTTCTTCTAGTCTTTAAGCCAGAACTTGGTCATATGACCATACCTAACTGCAAGAGAGGCCAGGAAATGCAGTGCTTTCATCACACAGAAATATGCTGAGCTAAAAATCAGGGTTCCATTAGAAAGATGAAAGGGAGAATGGATATTGGGAGGTAACTGGAGTCTCTGCTACACCTAGTTAGTTCTACACTCAACACAAAGTAATCTGTGAATCAACTGTTTTAATAACCTAAGATAATTTGAGGTCAACGTGTCTTTACCTAAAATGTGTTACAGAGGTAGATATGGAGAAGAGTGATAAGAAAAGATTTGTTGAGTATAAACCTAAACTGCTACTTCTTTCTTCTGCCTGCTCAAATATACCGTTGAGCCCCTCAGGAGGAAATGAACACATTCCTAGAAAGACACAAACCATCAAAAACTGACTCAAAAAGAAACAAAATCTGAATAGATCTATAACAAGGAGATTGAATCAATAATCAAAAACCTCCCCAAAAAGAAAAGCTCAGAACCACATGGCTTCACTGTTGAATTCTACCAAACATTTAAAGAAAAACTAACACCAATCCTTCTCAAACTTCCCAAAAGTTGAAAAAGAGTGAACATTTCCTGACTCTAGGAGGCCAGCATTACCCTGATACCAAAGCCAGACAAACACATGACAAGGACAGCTACAGACCAACAGTCCCTACGAATATAGATGCAAAAATCCTCAACAAAATACTAGCAAACAGAATTCAGCAGCATATTAAAAGAATTATACACCATGACCCAATGTAATTTATCCCAGGAATGCAAAGGTGGCTCAATATATGAAAGTCAATCAATGTAATATACCACATTAATAGAATGAAGGGAAAAACCCACATCATCACCTCAACTGATGCAGAAAAAGCATTTGACAAATCTAACACCTTTTCATTATAAAACACCCAATAAACTAGAAATAAAAAGGAATTTTCAATATGATAAAGGTCATATGTGAAAAAAACACATCTAACATCATACTCAATGATGAAAGACTGAAACCTTTTCCCCTAAAATCAAGAACAAGACAAAGATGCCTGCTTTCACCACTTCTATTCAACATAGTACTGGATGTTCTAACCAGAGCAATTAGGCGAGAAAGGGAAATAAAAGGCATCCAAATTGGAAAGGAAGAAGTAAAACTATCTCCATTGGCAGATGACATGACCTTACACACATAAAACCCTAAAGAACAGACACACACACACACACACACACACACTGTTAGAGATAATAAACAAATTCAACAAAGCTGCAGGATATAAAATCAATACCAAAAAAAAATCGTCACACTTCTATATATTAGTAATGAACAATCCAAAAAGGAAATTAAGAAAATAACACCATATACAAAAATTAACTAAAAACAGATCAAAGATCTAAATTTAAAAGCTAAAACAGGGACTTCCCTGGCTGTCCAGTGGCTAGGGCTCTCACTGTCAGGGCCAGGTTTGATCCCTGGTCGGGGAACTAAGATCTTGTAAGCTGCGTGGTATGGCCAAAATAAATAAATAAAAGCTAAAACTATAAAACTCTTGGAAGAAAATATAGGAGGAAAGCTTCATGGCACTGGATTTTGCAATGAATATGATACCAAAAGCACAAGGAACAAAAGAAAGAATAGATAAACTGAACTTCATCAAAATTAAAACTTTTGCACATCAAAGGACACTATCACAGAGTGAAAAGGTAACCCAATGGATAGGAGAAAATATTTACAAATCATATATCTGATAAGAGAATAATATACAGAATATGTAGAGAACTACAACTCAACAACAAAAAATAATCAAATTTTTAAAATAGACAGAGGCTTGAATGAACATTTCTCCAAAGAAGATATACAAATGGCCAACGAGCACACGAAAAGATGCTCAACATTATTAGTCCTTAGGGAAGCATCAATCAAACCCATAATAAACTACCACTTCACAACTACTAGGGTGACTATTAAAAAAAACAGAAAATAAGTAGGAAAGGATGTGGCGATATTGGAACCCTTGTGCATTGTGGTGGGAATGTAAAATACTGCAGCCACTTTGGAAAACAGTTCAGTGGTTCCTCAAAAATTTAAACATAGACTTACCCTACGACCCAGGAATTCCATTTCTAGGTATATACTCAAAAGAACTGAAAATAGAAACTCAAACAGACACTTGTATGCAAATGTTCATAGCAGTATTATACCACCAATAGCCAAAAGGTGGAAACAACCCAAGTGTCCCTGAACTGATGGATGGATACACAAAATGTAGCGTATATATACAATGGGATACTATTCAGCCACAGAAAGGAATGAAGTTCATGTACCTGCTACAACATGGATGAACCTTGAAAATATTATTTTAACTGAAACAGATAAAATATTGTATGAATACACTTATATGAAATCTCTAGAATAGGCAAATTCATAGAGACAGAAAGTAGATTAAAGGTTATCAGGGGCTAGGGTGAGGGAGGAATGGGGCATTATTATTCAATGAGTACAAGGTTTCTATGTGGGGTGATGAAAAAATTTTGGAAATAGTGGTGATGGTCACACAATTTTATGACTGTTATTAATGCTAGTGAATTATACAGTTAAAATAATTTAAATGACATTTTATGTTATATATATTTTACCACAATAAAAAAAGAAAGAAAAACCCACCATGTGGCTTATTAGCTAAATATACAATTTTCTGCAAACACATACTCACCTATCCCTTCATTCTCCTTTCTTAAACAGTTCGCTGTGATTCAAGCAGATGTTTTCACAAAGGTTTCCTTCTCAGAAACTTCACTCTCAGTGTAAATCCGGGGCACAACAACTTGAAAGAAGGACCTTTAATGCTAAGCAGTATTACAGCATCTCATTTTTTGTTAGACAAAGTAGAATCCATTAAACAAATATTCCCATAGCACCTACTATGGGTTAGGCACTGTTCTAGGGGCAGAGACAGAGCAAACAAGAGACATTCCTGCCTGCACCAGGCTTCTTTCTCAGGTATTGTGTTTTGGAAAATCTCTCCAGGAGACTATGATATGCCTGTGACAACTAGCACAGTAAGAGCAGAGAGACCCGAGCGCTTGACAGACCCAGTTCTACCCGCTTCCCCACCTCTGTGATAGTGATGTCTAGAGATGAGAAAACTTTTAAGCAACTGCTCCCACCTGAGAAGGCCTAGTGCAGCCACTCTGATCATCACTTGACTACATTCCTCCATAACACTGGGAGACTTCTGTCATACTGTCTTAGTTCGGGCTGCTATAACAAAGTACCATAGACTGTGCAGCCTATAAACCAGAGAAATTTATTCCTCCCAGTTCTGGAGGCTGAAGTCCAAGATCAGGGTACCAGTATGTTCGGGTTCTGGTGAGAGTCCTCTTCTGGGTTGTACACTGGCGACTTCTCGTTGTATCCTCACATGGCGGAGAGTTCTCTGGGGCCTCTTTTTAAGGGCACTAATCCCATTCATGAGGGCTCCACTTTCATGACCTAATTACTTCCCAAAGGCCAAATGTCCCAATACCATCATCACCCTGGGAGTTAGGACTTCAACATATGATTTTTGAGAGGCCACAAATGTTCAGTCCATAACACATATCAATGGAGTAACACCTGGAATGTGGCCTTTGGGGTACAAATGAGCAGGTATCTTGGCTTTACTTGGATTCAAGGGCCCCAGACAGATCTAGCATAGGAAAATTGATTCTTCCAAACTGGCCAGCCTCACCCCTTGCAGCTGTACACTGGAGTTTGGAGACAAAGTCCCAGCTAATAATAAAGGGTCACTTTGCTTTGCTTTATACTCTGGGCGTGGATTTCCCTCAAAGACCTCCTGGAACCAGGTAATCAGGGCACGATTCAGGTTCTGCTCTATCCTGGCTAAACACATCCTCAACCTATTGATCTCATCCTTTAATAGATCCCCATTTACCAATCTCAAACATGTGACTCTAAACAAATGGGGTACTAAGCCTAACTTCCAATTTCTTCATCTCGCAGAATGGGGCCAATAATACGGTCTTCATACATTTGATGTGAAGGTTAAATGGCTTAAAGTATGCAAAATACTTAATATGGTGCTTGACTATTATAGCAGGTGCTCAATAAACAGCTGCTATTCTTTTCCTTCATTTATTTAATTACAAGCAACATAGTGAACGTATTTAAGGGGTGAAAACTTAAATATTCTATAGCAGTGAGTTTCAAACTTCAGTATTTAAAAGAAGAAAACCTTGGTAGTGTATTGAATCACAGATTTCTGGGCCCCACTGAGACATTCTCAGTCAGTCTGGGGCCAGACATGCTATTTTTAACAAGCTCCCAGGCAATGCTGATAGGTCTATTGAAACAACTTCATAAACTGAAGATGAATGCCCTCTTCAAACTGGATCACTTAAAATACAAAATTTAGTTTATCAACAGCTGACAACAACAAGAAATATGCATGCAAATCCTACTACTTCTCTTTTCTGGATTATGTATTACAAAGTACTCATCAAATACTTCAGAGATTGGCTAGCTGCTTTCCAAACCTGTTCCTCTTACTCCAACTAGGCGATATTTCCCTGCCTCCCTTCCAGTTAGATGTGGCCTCGTGACCAAATTCTGTCCAACAGAAGCTGCGAAGCAATGTGCAACACTTCCAGGCTTAGTGTCTAAGCCTTCCCCATATGATCTTCTTTTTCTTGCCTCATTCGTTGGCTGGAGGGAGAGGATTCCAAAGCCCCAAGGGATGGGGAAGCCACAAGATGGAAGACACCTGGTCCCTGAATCACCACATGGAGAGCCACCTGCCAGACCCTTGCACTGGCCCATTACATGAGTAAAAAATGAACTTTTCTCTGGTTAGGCCGGAAATTTGGGGTTGGTCTATTATAACAGCTAGCATTACCCTAATACAAATATCCACATTGATTAAAAGAGAGGGATTATGGGCTTCCCTGGTGGCGCAGTGGTTGAGAGTCCGCCTGCCGATGCAGGGGACACGGGTTCGTGCCCCGGTCTGGGAAGATCCCACATGCCGCGGAGCGGCTGGGCCCCGTGAGCCATGGCCGCTGAGCCTGAGTGTCCGGAGCCTGTGCTCCGCAACGGGAGAGGCCACAACAGTGAGAGGCCCGCGTACCGCAAAAAAAAAAAAGAGAGGGAGCATGATTTAACCAAAAGAGAAAAGTCTCCTAATATATACTCTCTTCTAAGTGGAACAGAGGCAGTTTTTCAAAAAACATGTGAACCTAAAAATCAAACCAAAAAACTGAAATGAAAAAGAAGTTACTGATTCTTAAGTCATGTAAGCCTAACATCACCTCATGCAAACTAAAGTCAGTGTTACACAGTGTCAGAAAGAGTTTAATGAGAGTAACAGGTGGGTTGTAGACAGCCTCACCTGTACAACATTTTAGACAGAACAGTTAACAAAGTTACCAGCTAAGAAGTTACAGGGAGGTTAACATCTCTCCCAATCTTCTATTTTAATGAAAATTTCAAAACAGACAAAAAGTTGACAGAATATAAAGCACACCTTTTCATCCACCACCTAGATTTAACAATTGCTAGTATTTTGCCATATTTTTCCTCTATGTATGTGGTGAATTTTTTTCGACTGAACTTTTTGAAAGTTGCATACATTAGGACTCACACACTTCACCCCTAAATACTTCAGTCTACATCTCCAAATAAGTACATTCTCCTATATAAATAACCTTAATTATCACACCTAAGAAAATAACAGTAATTTCCTAATCATCTAATACCAAGTCCACATTCAAATATCCCCAACTGTCCCCAAAACATTTTTATAGCTCATTTTCATAAACCAGGAGCCAATCAACTGTCCTGTGCTACATTTGGTTATGTCTCTTTGGTCTCCATTAACTCAGAACACTGTCTTAGTCTGCTCAGGCTGCTAGAACAAAATACCACAGACTGGATGGCTTAAACAGTATTTCTCACAGCTCTGGAGGCTGAGAAGTCCAAGATCAAGGTGCTGGCAGATTCGGTGTCTGGTTAGGATGCTCTTCCTGGCTTGTGGGTTGCTGCCTTCTTGCTGTATCCTCACGTGGCAGAAGAGAGAGGGCACTGATCCCATCATGGAGAGTCCACCCTCATGACCCCATCTAAACCTAATCTCCTCCCAAAGGCCCCACTTTCAAAGACCATCACATTGGCGATTGGGACTTCAACATATGAATTTTGAGAGGACACAGTTCAGTCACTTATCTTGCCTTTCTGTTTCCCTTGACATAGACTTTTTGAAGAAACCAGGACCAACTGTCTTGTAGACTGTCCCATATTTTGGATATGCCCGTTTTCACATGGTATTTTATAACTTATTTCTCTATCCCCTATATTTCCTATAAACTGGAATATGTGCCTAAACCTCGATTAGATTCAGATGAAACATTCTGAGGACGAATACTACATAGGTAAAGCTGCATGCTTCCTCTTGCAACACATCAGGAGGCATATAATACCAGATAGTTCCACAAGGACCAAGGATAAATTTGATGACTTGAGTATAAGATGGTGACTGCCAGACCTCTCCACTGTAAAGGTACCTTCTTTCCTTTGTGATAGGTAAGTAATCTGTGGGGTGATACTCAGCACCATGCAAGTACCATGTTCCCCAACAACCTCTCACCTATGGCTCTGGAATTCACTGAAAATCCTTGTCTAAATCAACTGTCCTTGGGAGCTGTGAAATGGTGATTTCTAATTACATCATTCCAAAAAGGTTCTAAGAAATGCTTTCAGGAAATGTCATTTTTCTAATTTTAAGACACATTTTACTTCCATTTCTAACTTTTAAATAACTAATGTTATCAAACCACACAACTTATAATCTATTTCTAATGCATTTTTGCTACAAAAAAAGGTGTTTGCTTTATTTTTTTAATTTTTATTTTATATTGGAGTATAGTTGATTAACAATGTTGTGTTAGTTTTGGGTGTACAGCAAAGTGATTCAGTTATACATATACATGTATCTATTCTTTGTTTGCTTTATTTTTAAATGTTTCAATTGCAAAAGTAATGTGTCAGTGTTATAGAAATTTCAGGCCATTCAGAAGAGTACAAAAGGAAAAGTAACATCTCCCCTCTCTCCCTCCCAACAACAGGTCCCACTGTCAAAGGATAACCACTGCTAAGTTTGTGCATCCTTCCAGAGCACACATATCATATATAAATGTATATGCATCATGTTTATGTATATACATCATATGACTTTCAAAAAAATAAATGAGATACTATACATACTGCTCTGTGCCTTGTTTTTTCCCACAAAACTATGTGTGGGCAGCTGCCCTAAAAGGACATCTCAAAACACCTCTTTTTCCCAGCTGCATAGTATTCCTTAGTGGGAATGTGCTGTAGTTTAACCAGTTCCTTCTTAATGAGTATTGCAACTTGTTTCGCTGCAACAAATATTGCCATCTATATAAGGTAACATGCTAGTGCATGTACTTCTGAAAAATAAAGTCCAAGAATGAAGACTGCTGGATAAAAGAGTAGAATAGCTACCCTGTAAATTTTTTTCTAAGTATTAACAAATAGCCCACCAAAAATTACAATTCTCATCACTCCCACTAACTGTATCCTAATGCACTTTAAAATTACAGCAGGTCTCTGCTCAAGTAGCAATGCTGGCCAAAGAATCACAAATCTAAGTTGAAAATGAGAACTAATATTTACCAAGTAAGTACCAGACACTGCACTTGACCTTTACAATATCACAATAATACAAAAATTCTGTGAGGTGAGTGGCATTGTCTCCATTTTTGAAAAGAGGAATCTAAGGCTCAGAGAGCTTGCCCAGTGTTACACAGCTTTATAAGTAACAGGGCCAACATTTGAACCCAGGGGATCTGGTACCCAACGGAGACTATACAGAGCTTCCCCAAACTAGGGCCAAAGTGAAGGGCTCTTAAAAATAAATAAATAAATAAGGGCTCCGGATTAACCAGGAAGAGGGTGGTTCTGAAATGTTTGCTCACAGGCTCAAATGTTAATTTCATGCTACTGCAAAAAGCCATATTTCCTCTTTCAGACTTTGGCTTTGAACCCACCCTCAGCCTGTGCTTAGGAATTCAGCTTCAACAAAACAACGAGCCCACCGTCCACAGAACCTGGAGGGGCTGACCAACATGTACTTGGAAAGTTGACAGGCGTGGAGGAGGGGGAAGCCAGAAGCAGGCGGTGGGCTAGCATGGCAAAGTTAGATATTCTGGACCCATATCAGTTGTCACAAAAACATTACGGGGGAAGTGGAACCACTGTACACATGAGAGAGAACCACAATTAACTGACACAGTCTGTTTATGACACCTTTCCCTGCCTCAAACACTCACTGTTTCTGCTGCACAGACATGCGGGGCTTGGTAACTTCAGGATGGCACTTAATCACGTACCGAGCCAGACAGCTGGGAGCTCCCTGCCCTGACAAAACAGGTTAGACTGGTGCCAGGCAAGCACCTTACCCACTGCCCTGCAGCTCCCATTCAGGGTCTGGGGGCTGCCTTCAACGTCCCTGGAGAGTCTAGTCTTTGGTCACCTTCCCTTGTAGCTGCCTGGACCAGTGGCCAGGGAGGAGGAGTGCTTCTAACTGTCCCTTGGTGAGTAGGGGAATTCCTTTCAATTTAAATGCTAAGCATTCACAGCGTGTCTCTTCTTGTCCTTGGGTCCTTTGGGAGCTATCTGTACACACCGCTCCTAAAGTAACATCAACTCTTTTGGGGGGATAGTGGGATAAAAGGAGCGAGGAAGAGGAGGGAAAATCTCTCCCCCTTTCCCTGTCTTGTCTCCCTTCCAAACACAGGGTTCCAAAAGTTTCATGGGTAGTCAACAATTGAAAGATCATAGAAAATTGATAACAATGTGATTTGAATAGGGAGAAGCGGGCATCAAACTGGGTGATTTGAGGAGCATCTTAAAATGCCACAACAATGCCACAGAATGGAGGCATGGACATGCTATTAGGTGATTCCACTTCCAAAGTTAAAAAGAAAGCACAAAAGGGTATAAAGTGATGTCTCCCTCCCACCCCTATGTCCCACCCACCTAGTTCCTCCCCCACAAGGAAACCAATGGTACTAGTCTATTGCATGTCCTTCCAGAGATATTTTACAACTACACCAGCAAATACATATATTATCACATTTTAATATATTACTATATATTAATACATTGTATCATATATGTATATATCACAACTTATTTTAAATATTAAAGCCTTCCCTCTCAAAGTACCACTTAAATATTTTTAAAGTGGCAGGAATTAGATTTTTTAAATTTCAAAGTAAAGAATTGAAATTCGCAGCTGAACTCTTTTCATTCATGAAAACTTACCAACATTTAAAAGTTAAATTGGTCACCTCCATAAATTAAGTTGGGCACCCAGCACACAGCAGATACTTAACAAATGTTTCCTTAGATCTTTTTGTCCTTTATTACTCAGAGGCAACAGGACAGTTACTCATTTCCTCTATTGATATCAAGAAATGAAATCTGATTTCTTACTATTAAGAAAGAGAAGTCCTGAAATTTGTACTGCATTCACATAAGTATTCAAAGATTTTCATACCGAATTTTAATCAGAATCCCTATCCCAATAGTCTAAGTATACATTGGCTAGTTAGCTTATCAAATGACATTAGAATTCAGAATTGGGGGCGGGGGAGACTTGAAACAGTAGACTAAATATCCCTGAGAAAAAGAGAAATATTTTCTCTCAATTATAGGCAACCCACACCAAAATATTAATATTTGGCAGAACCTAGGACATCTCACATTGACAAACAAATTTCTTAATGCATTTCAAAGTAAGATTAAAAAACCCAAAGACACAGAACAAAATTACAGAGAATGCTATGAGAGGATGTTGCCTTTTCTGAACATCATCAATTAAACTAGATTTCCGCAAGACAAAATGAAACAGTACACTGGTAGCACAATCCCAATGACTAAAAGATTGAGATGAGTTTAAAAAGTACATATCCACAAAGGAAAATTCCACTGTTGTTTTCAAGCCTTAAGATAAAGGTGACTGAGCTGCTAAGAACATGGAGTACTCCTCAGAAAATCCATTTTTAAATCCCATTTCCATGCACTTGAGCATGTATTTATGAGCCTGTCAAATCTACCTCCTAAAAGTATTTCACACTGTACTTTAATGAATTGGATCTAAGGGCTATAAAATAAAAATATTTTCATGGCTATCTATATACATATAAAGGCAACGTTCATTTGCACTATGGCAGAGTCAATCGCCTGAAATGACAACATGCTTCAACTCCCCACTCTGCTACCTGCTCAGGAAATCTTTGAGCTTACCTGCAGCCTGGGCATCAGTCGTCACCGACTGACACAAACCACAAAGCTAAAGAATGGCCAGGTTTGTGTTCACACCTATAATTTGCAATAACCAAACTCAGTTTTAGATCTGGTCCTGTTTCAACTCAAGTCCTGTTTAGGCCACTACCTCTTTAAAACTAGAGGGCTCCCTGACAGCACTTCATAACCTTGGTGGCCATGAGCCTGGGCTGTCAACAGTCAAGAACCATGAGAAGCAAGGCCCAGGGCCAAGGGTAATTGTCACATTAAAGATTAAGGTGTCTGCTTTCCATTCTCTATCAGGGAACCCTGAATGGAAATTGAGTGGAGAGATCCCTCCAGTATAAGTGATGAAGTCAAATGTTCCCTACTGAGAACAGTCGTGAAGTGGGCTCATCTATTTCACATGAGGATGCCAACCCGGGCCTTAATTCCACTGAATTAAATTCAAAAAGAGAATACTTGGTTCCAGTTTGGAGTCATGTCATGGTGGGTGGGGGTGGGGGCGGAGTGGGGGCATGGCGGGGGGAAGAGGGATGATTCAGATTGTGGCTGACATCCATGTAGTAATGGAAGATTTGTGCTGACCACTGTGCATGTAAAACACCGTGTGCCATTAAATCCAGAAAAGGATGGTGGCATTAGCCCACCTTTCACAACAAAAGAAGGCTGACTCCAGAATTAAAACCACTACTTTTCCTCTTCATACACCCTTAAATGTATCTTCGAAGTCGTGTCTTTCTTACAATCTGAGGAATAGGAAAGCTCCTCTTAGCTTAGAGAAGGCAAGTAACTGGGTAAAACTTCCCACCTGGACATAAGAGTGGGAGGCGTGCCCATCTCCCCGACTAGGCCCGCCATGGCGGTGCACCACTCTTAAGTCCTGGACCACGCTCACCTTTCACAGTGCTTCAAGCTTCGACTTTATTCACAAGAGATCCGGGAACACAGATGTCAGAAGTGGGCGCCCACCCAGGTTGACCATGGACGCGGCGGCATCCACCAAGCCCCGTCAGCCGCTACCCAAGCCGAGGAACGCTCAGCCCTCGCCCCACCCTCACGGTGCCCTGCTTCCTGGGGCGGTGCGGTTCCTGGGAGGTCACCCACCTCCCGCCACCGCACACACCCCGTGGAGCTGAACTGGGGCGGGGGCGCGAGAGGGGGCGAAGCTGAGACAGAACCGATCGGACAGAACCAGGCCACCCCGGTGCCTTTCATTTTCCCGGTTCCCCTTGAAGAAACGTCGAAATGGAGTGGAATTCTTTTTCATGGTAATAGGGAGCCCGAAAATGCAGACAGTTGACCTTGGGAACCAAGACCGTCGCAGCGGGAAACGGACACACGTCGGCAAGTGAAGGGGGAGCACAAGGCGGCGACGCGGGGCGGGGGGGAGCGCAGCAGCCCGGGCGGCCGAGGGTAGTCGGGGACGGTGGGCGCGGGTGCGGGGTGCTCACCGTAGATCATGGCCAGCCCGGTCTCGTGCAGGAAGCGCACCCGGCGGTGCTTGAAGAGCCAGATGGTGAGGATGGTGAGCGTGAGCAGCAGGATGAAGGTGAGCAGGCTCACGCTGTCCTGCCGGTGGCTCTCCTCCGCCTCCTTCTCCGTGGCGAGCTCCTCCATAGCGCTGCTGTCCTCGGCCGCCGCCCCAGAGGAGGAGGCCGAGGCCGCCGCGCGCAGCCCCCGACCCAGCAGCAGCGGGAGCAGCGGCAGCAGCAGCAGCTGCGGTGGCAGCGCCCGAACCACCCGCTCCGGGCCGAGGCGTGCCGCGTCACCAGGCTCCATGGCCCCAGCGCCGCCCGCGCGCCTCCTGCGCGCTGGGACAGGCAGCCCGCGCCGTCGGCGGCTTCCCGTGGCGCCGCCGACCTGCCCGAGCAGCCACTGAAGCCGCAGCTCCTCCTCCCGCTCGCGCCGGGGCCGGGGCCGCGCCGGGAGCCGCGCTGGGGGAGGGGCGCGCGCAGTGCGCAGGATCCCCAAGCACCGCCCCCCGCCCGCGCACCTGTCCGGCCCCCGGCCGCGCCGCGCGCCCGCCCCGCCGCCTCCGCACCGGGGTCGCCTGTCGCCCTCCAACCTGCGGGCGGGACCGCTGGCCCCTCGCCTTCTGCGCTCCTCGCCCGGTCCCAGCGTACCTGGCCAGGCCGTCTGGGCTCGCGGGGCCACTTCCTGGGCACTCGCCGCCGCGCTTCGTAAACGGGACGCCAGAGGTCGCCCGTGCCTGGCAGGAGCATCCTCTTGGATGTGCGGTCTCGAGTCCTGTGTCTGGGACCACTCGAAGTATCTGATCTCCGGCCAGTGTGTAGCCGCCCTGGGCCCAGTAAAGTGGGGACTCTGGAGAAGCCGAGGAGCCTCGAAGCCACGTTACCCCCTACACCTCTCTTCCCACGTCTCTCAGAGTGCCTTCCAGCATTCCGGGCTTCCCAGAATCCGCCAGGCTTCATTCAAACCTCGGCTTTAGCCTGACCCAAAGTGAGGACCGATAAGGGATTGAAATGAGGGAAGAGCGTTAAAATAGCACCTTTACCACTTGGCAAGTAGACTGACTTCTTATTCTGGACTTTGTAACTAACCCTCAGGGGGAAGCGGGTTGAACCAGAAGGAACTGGACACTTGCCATTCCAGGTAGATGAGCAGCAGGTGGTTGGGGAGGGGCAATTACCCTAGTGGCCCTTTTATGTTGACCTGTTGGTAGCCCAGGCAGTTTTTGGTGATTCTGAAGACCGGGCCCAGGTCTGGAAAAAAAATCGTAAAGTGGACTCTAAATGATAAAGCCTCTTGGAACAAATCCTCAGGAACAAGAATTTTCAATCTACCTTGTTCCTCTGGTCAAGGAAGAAAAGAGAGATTGAGTTAATCACTGAATTCCCAGCGCCTAGCACTGTGCTCATAAGCGTTTACTGAACCACTCTGAAATCCGTACCAACTGTCCAAGTTTTGTCTCCCAGAGGAGTCTGCATTTTTAAGAGGATTCATTGAAGAGAGCAATGCTTAACTAAAAGGAGTAGTAATAGGGTAGAGATGGTATTAGGTAAGAAAGATATGTGGAGCACTGCAGACTTCCTGGTTCCCCTCTAGGTGAGCACGCTGCCAAGGCTGCCCAGTACCTTCTTTGCAGCAGGGAAATCTCTTCATCTAGATTTTAGCTAGCATCTCTCCCTGTTCTTCCAGACTGTCACACAGCCCCTACAAAATCAATATACCTTGAAGTTCCATGCAGCTTCCCAATGAAACTGCAAACACTAAAAATGTGGATAGTCACAGAGAAAGTTAACCAATGGGAAAACTTGATCTAAGTTCTGGAGACTCACTAAAAGCCATGTTTGCTGAAAATCTAATTTCTGGAGAGTCATTAAAAGTCATGTTCACTGAGCATAATATTTAATATCACAGCCTCTTAGATTCCCAAAAGTCAAGGGAAAAGCTTCTCGCTATAGGTAACACTGAGGACAACTCAAGAGCTACCTTAAAAGTACAGATTTCTGGACTTCCCTGGTGGCGCAGTGGTTGAGAGTCCGCCTGCCGATGCAGGGGACATGGGTTCGTGCCCCGGTCCGGAAAGATCCCACATGCCGCGAAGAGCTAGGCCCGTGAGCCATGGCCGCTGAGCCTGCGCGTCCAGAGCCTGTGCTCCGCAACGGGAGAGGCCACAACAGTGAGAGGCCCGCATACATAGTACTTACGGCAGATCGTGTTTTCCAAAAGCGCCAGAAACCGGGTTTCCAATCCCACATGCTCTTCCATAACTTTGCCACTCCTGCATTAAGAGGTGGCAGCTATGTTCACCCCCCCTTGAACCTCGGTAGACCCTTACTGCCTCAAAGAATAGAATGTGGTAACTTGTAAAGCTACGTCGTAAAAGGCAATCGGGTTCCTGCCTGGCTCACTCTTTTTTTTCGGTACGCGGGCCTCTTACTGTTGTGGCCTCTCCCGTTGCAGAGCACAGGCTCCGGACGTGCAGGCTCAGCAGCCATGGCTCACGGGCCCAGCCGCTCCACGGCATGTGGGATCTTCCCGGACCGGGGCACGAACCCGTGTCCCCTGCATCGGCAGGCGGACTCTCAACCACTGCACCACCAGGGAAGCCCCTGGCTCACTCTTAATGCTCTTGCTCTCCACTCACTTTGGAGCCCTGAGCTTCCATGTAAGAAATCTAGACCATAATGAGATATCACCTCACACCTGTCAGAATGGCTATTATCAAAAAGACAAGAGATAATTATTGCTGGTTAGGATGTGGAAAAAAGGGAACCCTTGTGCACTGTTGGTGGGAATGTAAATTGGTGCTGCTACTATGAAAAACAGTACTGAGCGTCCTCAAAAAACTAAAAATAGGACTATCATATAATCCAGCAATCCCACTCCTGGGTATATATCCAAAGAAGTTGAAATCAGGATCTCATCGAGATATCTGTGCTCCCATGTTCATTGCAGCATTACTCACAATAGCCAAGGTATGGAAACAACTTAGGTGTCTGTCAACAGATGAATGGATAAAGAAGACGTGGTATATACATACACCATGGAATATTATTCAGCCATGAGAAAGAAGGAAATCCTGCCATTTGCAACAACATGGATGGACCTTGAGGGTGTTATGCTAACTGAAATAAGTCAGACAGAAAAACAAATACTGTATGATCTTACTTATATGTAGTATCTAAAAAAACCAAATTGATAGAAACAGAGAGTAGAGTGGTAGTTACCAGGGGCTGGGGGGTGGAAGAGATGGAGAGATGTTGGTCAAAGAGTACATACTTCCAGTTATAAGATAAACAAGTTCTGGGAATCTAATGTACAGCATGGTGATTATAGATAATAATACTGTACTATATACTTGAAAGTTGCTAAAAGAGTAGAGCTTAAATGTTCTCACCACAAAAAAAGAAATGGTAATTATGTGACAGGATGGAGGCATTAGCTAATGCTATGGTGGTAATTATATTGCAATATATATGTGTATCAAATCAACATGTTGTATTCCTTAAACTTACACAGTGTTATATGTCAATCATACCTCAATAAAGCTGGGAAAAAAAGAAATCTATCTTGAAGGTTCCATGCTGGAGAAACCATGGAGAGACCACATAGCAGTAGAGACAGACACCACAGAAGCCAAACTTTTTGAATGTTCCCAGACCAAATGCCACACACATGAATGAGTGAGCCTTCAGATATTTCATTCCCAGATACCATTTTACTGTAAACATATGAGAGACTGCCCCCTACAAGGAAGAACCACCTAGCTGAGCCTAATCAATACCTGAATCTATGAGATAATAATAACATAATTTATGTTATTTTAAGCTACTAAGTTTGAGGGTGATTTCTCCCATAGCAATAGATAACCAGAAGAGTATTTATAGTATAAAGTGGTTGCCTCAGGTAGAGTATGAAAAGATTAGTCCCAGCTATTCACAAATATACACCAAAGAAAACACTCCATTATCTATATATATTTATATATGAAAACTAATGTATATGATACAAGGGTTCTGATTCCAGTTAACACAGAATAATCACACTCAACCCATTCTCTCCCACTGAATGCAACTATAAAACCTGAACAGAATGCATGGAGCAGCTATTTGAGGACTCTAAAAAATACATTGTACCAGGTGATTTGAGGAAAAACACCCAAATTTGAAGTAAAACAACTGGCAGCGAGTTTACAATTTTTTTCCCTCCAGTAGCCACTGGACTGGACTCAAGGCAGCCCAAAACCCAGTAGGGGGCATTGACATGGACAGAAAGCACAACAGGACGAGCAAGAAATAATCTCCTAATGTTCAGAGAAAATAGGGAAGTACCATTTTTTCTTTTCTCCAATCTCTCACACCCTAGCCAATAGGCAATCCCCCTATGACAGCTGAGTCAACCATGACAATGGAGGGAGCAGTGCTCTCAAGTGCCTAAAATGACAAGGGAGGGGAGATCTTTCCTCTGATTGGAGTAGCTATGGTCCCAAGCCAGTGGGGCAACACCCTATTTATATATATATTTTCTCTCTCTGCCCTCCTACTACTTGGCCCCAGACATGAGTAAAGTTGCAGGAAGTGCACGGCAGATAATAATAAATAAAGACTCAGATTTCTTGCTAAAGAATTGAAAAGGGGAACTCCAAGGAGTAGCAAAGTAACAGGGAGATTATGCAGAGGGAGTTGCTGAGGAAAACAACCCTATCACATTGTTTTATGAGCTCCTAGATTCACCCCAACCTGCATGTGGATCTGATCTTACATAGCATACCAAAGACTGTGGTAACTGAACTAAGAAACAGATCGCCATCCAGATCCTAGACTAGCCACTGGTTAAAACACATGTGGGACAGATCTAAATAGCACTGTAAAACTTTTGAAAACTGAATTGACTTTGGAGCCATGATCCACAAAAGGCAGGTCAGAACTTACGATCTGGACCCTACCAAGTTGACTACGAGCTAAAATAAAAATATGAATATTCCTCCATGCGATTAAAACAAGATATAAAGCCCCATAACATAATATTTTAAAAGTCCAGACTACAGCCCAAAATTATTTGGCACATGAAGAACCTTAAGAATCTCAACTATTGATTGCCTATTGAAAAGGCGTTCAATAGACACCAGTGCTGAGATGACACATGACATAGCTATTGGAATTATCTAAAAAAGACTTTAAAGCAGCTATTATAAAAATACTCCAACAATCGCTTCTCCACTTTTTGGCTAAGATCAGGTGTAAAAACGCTCCAACAATTTAAAGCAAACAGTCTTGAAATGAATATAAAGACAGAAAATCTCAGCAAAGGAGTAAACAATAAGGGAAGAACCAAACTGAAATGTTATAACTAAAAAATATAATAACTGAAATTTTAAAGGTGACTAAATGGGCTCAGTAGCAGAATGAAGATGAGTCAGTAAATTTGAAGACAGATCAATAGAAATTATCCAACTTGAACAACAGAGGAAAAATTGAGAAATAAATTAATATAGCCACAAAGACCTGTAGGATAATAACAAAAGGTCTAATATTCACGTGTTTGGAGTCCCAGGACAGGAAAAAGAGTGTGATACAGAAAAAAAATATGTGAGCATATAATAACTAAAAACATTCCAAAGTTAGCAAAAGAAATAAACCTGCAGATTCAAGAACCCCAGCAAAGTCCAAACAGGGAAAACTCAAAAGAACCAATGTCCACACATATTATATTCAAACTATTGAAAAGAAAGACAAAGAAAATACACTGAAAGCAGAAAAATAACAAATTACATTTAGAATAATGACAATTCAAATGACTATGGATTTCTCATCAGAAACCAAGGTGGTCATAAGGAAGTGCACAACATTTTTAAAGTGCCGAAAGAACTGTCAACCCCAAATAATATATCCAGCAAAAATAGCTTTCAGGAATAACAGTGAAATAAAGACATTCTCCAAAGCAGGAAAACTGAGAGAATCCATTGACAGCAGACCTGCTATAAAAGGATGGCTAAGAGAAGTTCTTCTCTTTAAAATAGTTCTTTAAAATAGGCTTTTTGAAAACAAAATTTATAACATGATCTAATGGGATTTTCAATATATGTAGATGTAATACACAAACAATCATAACATAAAGGGCTAGGGGGATAAAGGAACCTATGTTAGTATGGTTTCTATATTCCACTTGAATTGGTAAAATATTGATTCTAGGTAGATTGTAAAAACTTAAGTATGTATGTTGTATTCCCTAGAATATACAAAGAGATAAAAATTTTAATAACACAATAGATGAATTAAATGGAATACTAAAACGTGTTCAAAGGAATCTAAAAATAGGCAGAAAAGGGGAAATGGAGGAACAAAAATCAGACAGAACAAAAGAAAACAAATAATAAAATGGTAGACATAAATCCAAACATATCAATAACTACATTAAATGTAAATGGTCTATACAAATCAATTAAGAGAGAATGTCATAATGGATAAAAAACAAGACCCCAAAACAAGTGCCTAGAAATTCACTTCAAGTGCAGAAGCCAGCAAAGAGCAAGACAGTGGCGGCCTTGGAGTGGAATCGGGCCCGAGGAAGGGCCATTGGTTTATGACACCCAAGAAGGCAAGCATGATGCAGCAGCAAAAGCTTGAGTAAAACCTAGCGGTCAGGATCTGGAAGAACATCAAACATGATGTGATGAAAGCCAGCACCAGGCTGCCCAAGAACCTGGCACTGTTGAAGACCCTCACCAAGAAGGCGGCAGCCTTCTCCTCCACCAAGACACCTTCCTAAGGATGCTGCCCCAGTAGAGACCATCACCACAGCCCCCTCCTCTGTGCTCAGACCTATGCAGGTAACTCCATACGGAGGAGGGGGCTTGCTAGGCAGAGCCTTGGGTTGTGCCTTGAACTTTAGTAGGGGCCTGGCCCGTGAGCAAGTGATCAGCAGGTCCGAAGTACACTGGTTGGCTTCGCAGAGTGCTGAGGACTCCACACAGGCCAAGGCCATGAGGATGCCTTCAGCCACTTCCTGTGTCCACCCTCCCCCTCCCCACATCCTTTCTCCACTGGTTTAACCCAGGGCAATAAACCTGACATTGTCATTCAAAAAAGAAAGGAAGAAGTTCACTTCAAATATCCTGACATAGGTAGGTTTAAAGTAAAAGGATGGAAACATATATACCATGTAAACATGAATAACAGAAAGCTGGAGTGACTTTATTAATATCAGACTTAGACTTCCCAGCAAAGAAAATTACTAGGAACGAAGAGGGACATTACATAACAATAACTGATCTATGCACCAAGAAGACATTACAATCTGCACTAGTTTTCTCTTGCTGTGTAACAAATTACCCACAAACTGAGTGACTTAAAACAATGCACATCTGTTATCTGACAGTTTTCGTAGGTCAGAAATCAGGGCACAGCTTAACTAGGTTCTCTGCTTCAGGTGCCTGCAATCTAGGTATCAGCTAAGGATGCAGTCTCATCATAAGCTTGACTGGGGAAAAATCCCCTTCCAAACTCATCGAGGTTTGGGGAAGAATTCATTTCCTTGCAGCAGTATAACTAACTAAGGGCCCTAGATTTTTCTTGGCTGTCCTTTGGAAGCCACCCTCAGATATGAGAGGCCACCTGCAGTTCCTAGAGGCTAGCTGAAGCTCCTTGCCATGTGGGTTTCCTCAACATGGCTGCTTACTTCATCTGTCCAACAAAGATAATCTCTCACTCCAGTTTGCTAAAATGGAGTCTTACATAATGTGAAATAATTATGGGAGTGACATTTCATCATCTTTGCCATATAACATGACAATCAAGAGAGTGACATACCATAACCTTTGCCATATTCTACCCATTAGAAGCAAGTCCCTGGTCCTGCCCCTGCCCAATGGGAGGTATTACAAAGGCATGAACATCAACAGGTTAGTTCATTTGGACGCACCTTCTTAGGGACTGCCTACCACACAGTTCTAGCTATGTGTGTGCATCAAATACCAGAGCTTTAAAATACATGAGGCAAAAGATGACAGAACTGAAAGGAGAAATAAACATGTCCACAATTAGAGTTGGAGATTTCAATACTCCTCTTTCTGTAATAGATAGAACTAATAGACAGAAAATCTGCAAGGATACAGAAGATCTGAACAACAGAATCAACCAACTGGATGTAATTGACATTTATAGAACGCTCCACCCAGCAACAGCAGAATATACATTATCTTTAAGTGCACATGGAACAAAAGTCTGCAATCAGTTTCACTGGGCTAAATTCACTGGGCGAAATTCAGCAAGGCTGGTTCCTTTTGGAGGCTCAAGGGGAAAATCCATTTCCTTGCCTCTTCCAGCTAATGGAGCTTCATTATCTGCCACATGGTCCTTTCCTCCATCTTCAAAATAAGCAGTGTAGCATCTTACTTCCATTGCCACATCTCCTAATCCCTCCTTTGACTTTCTTGTCTCCCTTTTTATTTTTTATTTTTTTAACATCTTTATCAGGGTATACTTGTTTTACAATGGTGTGTTACTTTCTGCTTTATAACAAAGTGAATCAGTTATACATATACACATGTTCCCATATCTCTTCCCTCTTCTGTCTCCCTCCCTCCCACCCTC
>NW_021703779.1:41111465-41116730 GCF_005190385.1 Monodon monoceros
TTGGTAGTGTATATATGTCCATGCCTCTCTCTCGCTTTGTCACAACTCACCCTTCCCCCTCCCCATATCCTCAAGTCCTTTCTCTAATAGGTCTGTGTCTTTATTCCTGTCTTACCCCTAGGTTCTTCATGACATTTTTTTCCCTTAAATTCCATATATATGTGTTAGCATACAGTATTTGTCTCTCTCTTTCTGACTTACTTCACTCTGTATGACAGACTCTAGGTCTATCCACCTCATTACAAATAACTCAATTTCGTTTCTTTTTATGGCTGAGTAATATTCCATTGTACATATGTGCCACATCTTCTTTTACCATTCATCCGATGATGGACACTTAGGTTGTTTCCATCTCCAGGCTATTGTAAATAGAGCTGCAATGAACATTTTGGTACATGACTCTTTTTGAATTACAGTTTTCTCAGGGTATATGCCCAGTAGTGGGATTGCTGGGTCATATGGTAGTTCTATTTGTAGTTTTTTAAGGAACCTCCATACTGTTCTCCATAGTGGCTGTACCAGTTCACATTCCCACCAGCAGTGCAAGAGTGTTCCCTTTTCTCCACACCTTCTCCAGCATTTATTGTTTCTAGATTTTTTGATGATGGCCATTCTGCTGGTGTGAGATGATATCTCATTGTAGTTTTGATTTGCATTTCTCTAATGATTAATGATGTTGAGCATTCTTTCATCTGTTTGTTGGCAGTCTGTATATCTTCTTTGGAGAAATGTCTATTTAGGTCTGCTGCCCATTTTTGGATTGGGTTTTTTGTTTTTTTGATATTGAGCTGCATGAGCTGCTTGTAAATTTTGGAGATTAATCCTTTGTCAGTTGCTTCATTTGCAAATATCTTCTTCCATTCTGAGGGTTGCCTTTTCATCCTGTTTATGGTTTCCTTTGCCGTGCAAAAGCTTTGAAGTTTCATTAGGTCCCATTTGTTTATTTTTGTTTTTATTTCCATTTCTCTAGGAGGTGGGCCAAAAAGGACCTTGTTGTGATTTATGTCATAGAGTGTTCTGCCTATGTTTTCCTCTAAGAGTTTGATAGTTTCTGGCCTTACATTTAGGTCTTTAATCCATTTTGAGCTTATTTTTGTGTATCGTGTTAGGGAGTGATCTAATCTCATATTTTTACATGTACCTGTCCAGTTTTCCCAGCACCACTTATTGAAGAGGCTGTCCTTTCTCCACTGTACATTCCTGCCTCCTTTATAAAAGACAAGGAGACCATATGTGCGTGGGTTTACCTATGGGCTTTCTACCCTGTTCTGTTGATCTATATTTCTGTTTTTGTGCCAGTACCATACTGTCTTGATTACTGTAGCTCTGTAGTATAGTCTGAAGTCAGGGAGCATGATTCCTCCAGCTCTGGGTTTTGTTCTCAAGATTGCTTTGGCTATTCGGGGTCTTTTGTGTTTCCATACAAATTGTGAAATTTTTTGTTCTACTTCTGTGAAAAATGCCAGTGGTAGTTTGATAGGGATTGCATTGAATCTGTAGATTGCTTTGGGTAGTAGAGTCATTTTCACAATATTGATTCTTCCAATCCAAGAACATGGTATATCTCTCCATCTATTTGTATCATCTTTAATTTCTTTCATCAGTGTCTTATAATTTTCTGCATACAGGTCTTTTGTCTCCTTAGGTAGGTTTATTCCTAGATATTTAATTCTTTTTGTTGCAATGGTAAATACGAGTGTTTTCTTGATTTCACTTTCAGATATTTCATCATTAGTGTATAGGAATGCCACAGATTTCTGTGCATTAATTTTGTATCCTGCAACTTTACCAAATTCATTGATTAGCTCTAGTAGTTTCCTGGTAGCATCTTTACGATTCTCTATGTATAGTATCATGTCATCTGCAAACAGTGACAGCTTTACTTCTTCTTTTCTGATTTCGATTCCTTTTATTTCCTTTTCTTCTCTGATTGCTGTGGCTAAAACTTCCAAAACTATGTTTAGTAAGAGTGGTGAGAGTGGGCAACCTTGTCTTGTTCCTGATCTTAGTGGAAATGCTTTCAGTTTTTCACCATTGAGGATGATGTTGGCTGTGGGTTTGTCATATATGGCCTTTATTATCTTGAGGAAAGTTCCTTCTATGCCTACTTTCTGCAGGGTTTTTATCATAAATTGGTATTGAATTTTGTCAAAAGCTTTCTCTGCATCTATTGAGATGATCATATGGCTTTTCTCCTTCAGTTTGTTACTATGGTGTATCACGTTGATTGATTTGCATATATTGAGGAATCCTTGCATTCCTGGAATAAACCCCACTTGATCATGGTGTATGATCCTTTTAATGTGCTGTTGGATTGTGTTTGCTAGTATTTTGTTGAGGATTTTTGCATCTCTGGTCAATAGTGATATTGACCTGTAGTTTTATTTCTTTTTGACATCTTTGTCTGGTTTTGGTATCAAGGTGATGGTGGCCTCGTAGAATGAATTTGGGAGTGTTCCTCCCTCTGCTATATTTTGGAAGAGTTTGAGAAGGATAGGTGTTAGCTCTTCCCTAATTGTTTTATAGAATTCGCCTGTCAAGCCACCTGGTCCTGGGCTTTTGTTTGTTGGAAGATTTTTAATTACAGTTTCAATTTCAGTGCTTGTGATTGGTCTGTTTATATTTTCTATCTCTTCCTGATTCAATCTTGACAGGTTGTGCATTTCCAAGAATTTGTCCATTTCTTCCAGGTTGTCCATGTTATTGGCATAGAGTTGCTTGTAGTAATCTCTCATGAACTTTTGTATTTCTGCAGTGGCAGTTGTTACTTCTTTTTCATTTATAATTCTATTGATTTGAGTCTTCTACCTTTTTTTTCTTGATGAGTCTGGCTAATGGTTTATCTATTTTGTTTATCTTCTCAAAGAACCAGCTTTTAGTTTTATTGATCTTTGCTATCATTTCCTTCATTTCTTTTTCATTTATTTGTGATCTGATTTTTATGATTTCTTTCCTTCTGCTAACTTTGGGGTTTTTTTGTTCTTCTTTCTCTAAGTGCTTTAGGTGCAAGGTTAGGTTGTTTATTCGAGATATTTCCTGTTTCTTAAGGTGGGCTTGTATTGCTATAAACTTCCCTCTTAGAACTGCTTTTGCTGCATCCCATAGGTTTTGGGTCATCGTGTCTACATTGTCATTTGTTTCTAGGTATTTTTTGATTTCCTCTTTCATTTCTTCAGTGATCACTTCGTTATTAAGTAGTGTAGTGTTTAGCCTCCATGTGTTTGTATTTTTTACAGATCTTTTCCTGTAATTGACATCTAGTCTCATAGCATTGTGGTCAGAGAAGATACTTGATATAATTTCAATTTTCTTAAATTTACCAAGGCTTGATTTGTGACCCAAGATATGATCTACCCTGGAGAATATTCCATGAACACTTGAGAAAAATGTGTATTCTGTTGTTTTTGGATGGAATGTCCTATAAACATCAATTAAGTCCTTCTTGTTTAATGTATCATTTAAAGCTTGTGTTTCCTTATTTATTTTCATTTTGGATGATCTCTCCATTGGTGAAAATGGGGTGTTAAAGTCCCCTACTATGAATGTGTTACTGTTGATTTCCGTTTTTATGGCTGTTAGTATTTGCCTTATGTATTGAGGTGCTCCTATGTTGGGTGCATAAATATTTACAATTGTTATATCTTCTTCTTGGATCGATCCCTTGAGCATTATGTAGTGTCCTTCTTGATCTCTTCTCATAGTCTTTATTTTAAAGTCTATTTTGTCTGATATGAGAATTGGTACTCCAGCTTTTTTTTCATTTCCATTTGCATGGAATATCTTTTTCCATCCCCTTACTTTCAGTCTGTATGTGTCTCTAGATCTGAAGTGGGTCTCTTGCAGACAGCATATATATGGGTCTTGTTTTTGTATCCATTCAACCAATCTGTGTCTGTTGGTGGGAGCATTTAGTCCATTTACATTTAAGGTAGTTATCAATATGTATGCTCTTATTCCCATTTTCTAAATTGTTTTGGGTTTGTTATTGTAGGTCTTTTCCTTCTCTTGTGGTTCTTGCCTAGAGAAGTTCCTTTAGCATTTGTTGTAAAGCTAGTTTTGTGGTGCTGAACTCTCTCAGCTTTTGCTTGTCTGTAAAGATTTTAATTTCTCCATCAAATCTGAATGAGATCCTTGCTGGGTACAGTAATCTTGGTTGCAGGTTTTTCTCCTTCATCACTTTAAATATGTCCTGCCACTCCCTTTGGTCTTGCAAAGTTTCTGCTGAAAGATCAGCTGTTAACCTTATGGGGATTCCCTCTGTGTTATTTGTTGTTTTTCCCTTGCTGCTTTTAATATGCTTTCTTGTATTTAATTTTTGACAGTTTGATTAATATGTGTCTTGGCATATTTCTCTTGGATTTATCCTGTATGGGACTCTCTGTGCTTCCTGGACTTGATTAACTGTTTCCTCTCCCATATTAGGGAAGTTTTCAACTATAATCTCTTCAAATATTATCTCAGTCCCTTTCTTTTTCTCTTCTTCTTCTGGAATCCCTATAATTCGAATGTTGGTGCGTTTCATGTTGTCCCAGAAGTCTCTAAGACTGTCCTCAGTTCTTTTCATCTTTTTTTCTTTATTCTGCTCTGCAGTAGTTATTTACACTATTTTATCTTCCAGGTCACTTATCCGTTCTTCTGCCTCAGTTATTCTGCTATTGGTCCCATCTAGAGTATTTTTCATTTCATTTATTGTGTTGTTCATTGTTGTTTGTTTCATCTTCAGTTCTTCGAGGTCCTTGTTAAATGTTTCGTGCATTTTGTCTATTCTATCTCCAAGATTTTGGATCATCTTTATTATCATTATTCTGAATTATTTTTCAGGTAGACTGCCTATTTCCTCTTCATTTGTTAGGTCTGGTGGGATTTTATCTTGCTCCTTCATCTGCTGTGTGTTTTTCTGTCTTCTCATTTTGCTTATCTTACTGTGTTTGGAGTCTCTTTGAAGGCTGCAGGTTCGTAATTACCATTGTTTTTGGTGTCTGTCCCCAGTGGCTAAGGTTGGTTCAGTGGGTTGTGTAGGCTTCCTGGTGGAGGGGACTAGTGCCTGTGTTCTGGTGGATGAGGCTGGATCTTGTCACTCTGGTGGGCAGGTCCACGTCTGGTGGTGTGTTTTGGGGTGTCTGTGGACTTATTATGATTTTAGGCAGCCTCTCTGCTAATGGGTCGGGTTGTGTTCCTGTCTTGCTAGTTGTTTGGCATAGGATGTCCAGCACTGTAGCTTGCTGGTCGTTGAGTGAAGCTGGGTGCTGGTGTTGAGATGGAGAT
>NW_021703779.1:41146730-41173855 GCF_005190385.1 Monodon monoceros
TACAGTAATCAAGACAGTATGGTACTGGCACAAAAACAGAAAGATAGATCAATGGAACAGGATAGAAAGCCCAGAGATAAACCCACGCACATATGGTCACCTTATCTTTGACAAAGGAGGCAGGAATGTACAGTGGAGAAAGGAGAGCCTCTTCAATAAGTGGTGCTGGGAAAACTGGACAGGTACATGTAAAAGTATGAGATTAGATCATTCTCTAACACCATACACAAAAATAAGTTCAAAATGAATTAAAGACCTAAATGTAAGGCCAGAAACTATCAAACTCTTAGAGGAAAACATAGGCAGAACCCTCTATGACATAAATCACAGCAAGATCCTTTTTGACCCACCTCCTAGAGAAATGGAAATAAAAACAAAAATAAACAAATGGGACCTATTGAAACTTCAAAGGTTTTGCACAGAAAAGGAAACCATAAACAAGACGAAAAGACAACCCTCAGAATGGGAGAAAATATTTGCAAATGAAGCAACTCACAAAGGATTAATCTCCAAAATTTATAAGCAGCTCAATAACAAAAAAACAACCGAATCCAAAAATGGGCAGAAGACCTAAATAGACATTTCTCCAAAGAAGATATGCAGACTGCCAACAAACACATAAAAGAGTGCTCAACATTATTAATCATTAGAGAAATGCAAATCAAAACTACAATGAGATATCATCTCACACCAGTCAGAATGGCCATCATCAAAAAATCTAGAAACAATAAATGCTGGAGAGGGTGTGAAGACAAGGGAACACTCTTGCACTGCTGGTGGGAATGTAAATTGATACAGCCACTGTGGAGGTGGCTGGAGGTTCCTAAAAAAACTACAAATAGAACTACCATATGACCCAGCATTCCCACTACTGGGCATATACCCTGAGCAAACCATAATTCAAAAAGAGTCATGTACCAAAATGTTCACTGCAGCTCTATTTACAATAGCCCAGAGATGTAAACAACCTAAGTGTCCATCATCAGATGAATGGATAAAGAAGATGTGGCACATATGTACAATGGAATATTACTCAGCCATAAAAAGAAACGAAATTCAGCTAATTGTAATGAGGTGGATAGACCTAGAGTGTGTCATACAGAGTGAAGTAAGTCAGAAAGAGAAAGACAAATACCGTATGCTAACACATATATATGGAATTTAAGAAAAAAATGTCATGAAGAACCTAGGGGTAAGACAGGAATAAAGACACAGACCTACTAGAGAATGGACTTGAGGATATGGGGAGGGGGAAGGGTAAGCTGTGACAAAGCACGAGAGAGGCATGGACATATATACACTACCAAACGTAAGGTAGATAGCTAGTGGGAAGCAGCCGCATAGCACAGGGAGATCAGCTCGGTGCTTTGTGACTGCCTGGAGGGGTGGGATATGGAGGGTGGGAGGGAGGGAGACGCAAGAGGGAAGAGATATGGGAACATATGTTTATGTATAACTGATTCATTTGTTATAAATCAGAAAGTAGCACACCATTTTAAAGCAATTATACTCCCATAAAGATGTGAAGAAAAATTAAAAAAAGAAAAATAATGATAATTTAAACCATAGTCAGCAATAAAACAAAGTCCTAGTTCCTCCTCAAGGAATATACATAACAATCTGACACACATTTTGGAGTTGCTCTGCAGGAACTAAGACCCCCTACCCAGGTGGAGGATTATGACTCCGTGATGACCACAAGCACGTATACCCCAGACTGATTGGAACCAGAAGGTTGATAATTGAAATTCCTGAAACATCACCCTGTTACCTCACCACCAACCAATCAGAAGGAAGTCCACAAGCTGCAACCCTCACCCCAAATATTGCCTCTAAAACCCCTTCTCTGAAAGCCATCAGGGAGTTCAGGCCTTTTGAGCATGAGCTGCCTGTTCTCCTTGCTTTTTGCCCTGCAATAAATGCTTGTACTTTCCTTCACCTCAACCTGGTGTCAGTAAATTGGCTGTGCTGTGCAGCGGGCAAGCGAACCCAAGTTCAGTTTGGTAAGACAGCTCCAACCATAGGGTCTAGGTTCAGAGTAGGAAGATGGGAGAAGGGCCCCTGCAGCCTCTCTCCTTTTATCAAGAAGGCAAAAGATTTTCTAGACCTATCTCTCTGAGTCCCAGCATACTTCAGCTTGGTCTCATCACCGGAGCTTAAGTTACCACCTCTGGGTGCAAGAGAGGCTGACAAAACAAGGAGCAGGATTGTCATAATTGGCTTAGTGCAGTTGTGAGGCTGCTGCTTCATAGAAAATCAAGGTCCATTCATTAGCTACAAAGAATGTACTTACACCAAGGTCTTGGGACTTGTACCAATGTCTGCCTCAGCAAGACTGTTCAGGAATATTATACCCAATTAAAAGGCCTTTGTTTAGAATGTGGCATGGAGTGGGGCAGGTACCGTACCTGCTAAAAGGATTCTCCTCTTGTGTTCAGCCATGAGAAAGGAACAAAGTACTTACACATGCTACAATATGCATGAACTTTGAAAACATGCTAAGTAAAGGAAGCCAGACACAAAAAGTCACATACTGTATGATTCTATTCATATGAAATATCCAGAATAGTTAAATCCATAGAGACGGAATGCAGGTTGGTGGTTACCAGGGGTGGGGGAGAAGGGGGAATGACGGCAACTCCTTAATGGGTTCAGGTTCCACTGAGGTGATGAAAATGTTTTGGAACTAGAGAGATGATGTTTGTACAACATTGTGAATGTGCTAAATGCCACTGAATTGTTCATTTTAAAATGGTTAATTTTATGTCTTGTGAATTTCACTCAATAAAGAAGAGTATTCTGTTGCCTTCTACTGAAAAAATGAAGACCAGCTTTTTGCAAATAATCTTTGTGTAACATTTATTCTTCAGCTCCTACAAACTCATTTTGGCAGTAGTAGTTTCAACAAGAGCCACTGATTTGCAACCGAGGCAGAGATAACTAGTCAGCCTCCAATATCCCCTTCTTCTATCCTTTGCTCCTTAGTAACGGAAACCTAGTCAATGTGCCCAGCAAAAAAGCAAAAACAGAAAGCTATAATTTCCCAGCTTCCCTTGCAGCAAGCTATGGCTATAGGATTAAGTTCTGTTCAGTGAAATGTGAATGGAAGCATTGGGTGGGTCTCCCAGTTGGATCCTTAACAGTGTATGACCATTTGTCCTACCTTTGTATTTTCTGTCTTCCAGCCTGCACAACAGACTTGATGGCTGAAGCATCACCTGCCAACTTGGACCGTGAAGTGACCTTGAAGATGGAAGCTGTGCTCTGAGTATGGTAGGGCAAAAAGAGAAGAGACTGAAGATACTATACCATTCGTGGACAGCCTACTTACAGATTTCCTTTACCTGAGAGAAATGGGAGAGAAAGTTTTATCTTATTTTTTGTTAGGAGGAGGGGGTTGTTATTTACAAGCAAACCTAATTGTAACTGATACAGCAGCATAACATCCTTCAGATAATCCTTCATTCTCTAACTCATTTAAGATCGTACAGCCCAGGGCTTCCCTGGTGGCTCAGTGGTTAAGAATCTGCCTGCCAATGCAGGGAACACGGGTTCAAGCCCTGGTCCAGGAAGATCCCACATGCCGTGGAGCAACTAAGCCCGTGCCCCACAACTAGTGAGCCTGCGCTCTAGAGCCCACGAGCCACAACTACTGAGCCTGCATGCCACAACTACTGAAACCCGGGCGCATAGAGCCCGTGCTCCGCAACAAGAGAAGCCACCGCCATGAGAAGCCCACGCACCGCAATAAAGAGTAACCCAACTAGAGAAAGCCTGCGCACAGCAATGAAGACCCAATGCAGCCAAAAATTAAATAAATAAGTAAATAAATTTATTAAAGAAAAAAAAAGATCATACAGCCCAGAGCATGAGTAACATACTCCACTCCAAGGTAAGAATGGACCTGCCTACAGGGCTATACCCTGTTCGGTAACAGGCGTTGCTGCCACTTACCTGGTCTGTCTGATAAGAACACTAAGTATACATTTCTATCAATATACCTCAGAGATCTCAGGTTGGCCAAACCCATTCTGTAAGTACATTTTGTTTGGCCATCACATTTGTTTATTTTATTATTAATACTGTTATTATTTTTTATTATTTTTGAATTATACTTGAACATGGTAAGGGGGCATGTGCTCTCCAGTTTCCCATAATCCCCTCACTGTATTTTCTCAAGCTGAGTGCTTCACATCTGTACAGAACCTACTGGGCTCTTGAAGGCATTAATGAGAACTATCCCTGGAAATGATTCATTCAACTTGGTACTTAAGAAATAAAGGAAGTGGCGAGAATTAGTCAAGAATGTCTCAGCTTGAAATGATTCACTAACAATGAACTGAAGTCTGAATGTATTGATAGCAGACAATACAAAATATACCCCATGGCTCCAATGTTAATTTCAAATTTCTCTCTATGAAGAGGATGCCTTAGGATGTGATTAGGGAAGCATTTTTGTCTTAGTCCTGTTGAATTTCAATTCCACCAGTGTCAGAGTCTGTTTTCTTGTATCTGGACTTCAAAGATTTTCAGTCTGTCTTTATCAACTGCAGGCAGTTCACATATCAACTACGTGTCCAGACTGCTAACTACTGCTGAATAGTTGCTACTGAATGGATCATTCAACTCTGGAATGTAAGTTGGTTCTACTTGAATGTAAGTTCTTTGAGGCCAGAAATCATGTCTGCTTTCCTCACTGCAGTCTCCCCAGCGCCTAGCACACAGGGCCCGGTGCATAGCAGTCACCTAGGGCTTCGTGTATGGTTTTGCAGGTTGTCTCCTAGAGTGTGTGCCAAGAGGATAGCACATTAGCCAGGACTAAAATCCAGCCCTCCCTGCTCACCAAACCTGCACCCTGGTGGGGGCTTCTTCCAATTGAGAAGATGAGGGTTTTTCTAACTTGCACAAAAGTCCTCTGGGCTCCCCAAGCTAAGTGAGAAGAGCTACACCTGCCCAGAAAGTGAGCATTTTTGTAATTCACACAGAGGTTTCTTGTGGAGGGGCAGCAGCTCTGGAGGCTCTCAAAAATAATTTTGATATGCTAAGGGAAATAAGTCAGAGAAAGACAAGTACTGTATGATGTGATTTATGTATGGAATCTAAAAAATAAAGCAAACTAGTGAATATAACAGAAAAGAAGCAGATTCACAGATGTAGAGAACAAACTAGTGGTTACCAGTGTGGGGGGAGCAATATAAGGGTGGGGGAGTGGGAAGTACAAACTATTGGGTATAATATAGGCTCAAGGATGTATTGTATAACACAGGGAATATATCCAATATTTTTTAATAACTGTAACTGGAATGTAACCTTTAAAATTGTATTAAAAACTTTTAAATTTTTAAAAAAATAAAATACCAATAACTTTTAAATAAATAAATGCCCTCCTTCTATGAGCACTTTGTAATTCTGGCCACAGCCCCAGGTGGCCCCAGGAAGGGCAGCATGGGGCTTCCCATTGTTGTGTTTCTGCTCATTCCTATGTGTTTCACTTAGCGGTGGAACAATTTTTAGACTGCATTATGTGGATCTACCATTGATAAACTTGTGAGATGGAAAAGAAAACTACTGAAAATCTATGTCCCAAAGGAACTTTCTGGGGTGATAATAATATTCTATATCTTGAATGTAGTTTGGGTTACACAGGTGTATGCTTTTTTCAAAACTCGTGAAATGGTCCACTTAAGATGCGTGCATTTTAATGTATGTAATTGTTGTCTCAAAGGAAAAAATTAACCATCAACAATATTAAACTCCAGTTAACTTTATGCATACTTAAGTACTTAAGAGGAGATGTACTGATATATGCAATGCATCAAAAATAAGATTGATGGATGATGAAGAGATAGATAATGTGATAAATCAAATATAATGAAAAATTAATTATAGAATCTAGATGGAGAGTATATGGGTGTTCACTGTAAAATTCTTTCAAATTTTCTGTGCTTGAAATTTTTCATAATAAAATACTGGGGAGAAAAAAGCCATGCCCCACAGTAGCAGATTGGATTATTGTGCTCACTCTTTACTCTCTCCCCTTATTAACATTATATCACCATACCCTTTGCTATGTGACTTTGCAGGGACTCCCAGTAAAATAGGTAGAGTAAATTTCCTTGCCCTATGGGCTTCATCCTTGGTCATGTGACTTGCTTTGGCCAATGAGACAATAGCAAACACAGTATGAGCAGAGGCTCTAAATGTGTTTACTTGGCTTAGCCTGGCATCTTGTGCCTCTACCATCACCATGAAAAGAACATGACCCATGTCGCTGCTGTTATCAGATCTGAACTTGACCTGCAGCCTGAGGCAGAACTGTCCAAACTAACCCTGAGGCCCATGAATGAGAAATAACTGCTTGTGTAAGACACTGAACTTTGGGATTGTTTGTTACACAGCATTATCACAGCAGAAACCTAATTACACATTAGATCCATTCTGTCACAGAGGTTAAATGTTTCCATTGGAGAAATGGTTGTCCTTATCAAAATTCAGTGTCCTAATGTAGTGTCTGTGAGAACTATGGCTATACTATCCTTGTGAGAGGCTGTGGTGGGGGAGGATTAAGGCTGACTTTGAAGTGTTCTGACCAGGACTGAGGCTAGGGCAGGTGCTTCTAACCAAGGCAAAGGGCACACCTAGAACAAGAGGGTAAATCAGGCCATATTCCCTCAGAATATGCTATATTATCTCTTTGGTTACATTTTTGAGACAAACTTACATTTTCAGTGAAACAAGTGTACAAGTGTAACCACTCTTTGAAACTGGGTTGTGGAGCTAGTTGGAGTCAGAAGAGACCTTAAGGAAGATCTGTATTTACCTAATTGTACAGATGAGAAAACTGAGGGATAAATGGAACTGACCTATGCTTACACGGGTAATTGGTGGCAAAGCAAGAATTAGAACCCAGGTCTCACTGTGTGATCCAGGTCCCAGACTGGCCTGGAAAAGCATTCAGCTAAATGATAGATTCTGCTTAAGAAAACAATAGGTTCTTGCTGAAAACTCAACTGCTGTTTCTTTGCTCACCACTTGAGCCTGATTTGATATTTTAATCCTTTCATTGAAAGGGGCAAGAGCTTCCTTCCTAACAACATTTATTACACACACACTCACCAAGGCAACAAGGATTGGATTCTGAGTGACTGTGCTTGGTGGGGGGCAATCAGAAAGACACAGCTGACCAGCTTGAAGTTTGAATTTTCTTACACCGTTGCTACTCAAAGTGTGGTCCGAGGAACAGCAGCATTGGATCCCGCTATAGAATCTTGGGCTCTATCCCAGACCTGAATCAGAATGTGCATTTCAACAGGAATCCCAGAGGATTCAAATGCATATTAAAGTTTGAGAACCACTGCTCTGTAACCTTCTGCGGTGGTTTTAAAACACAGCCCCAAATTATTTGACTTTCCTCCCATTGAGAGTTGGGGGGTGCTATGGTCTGAATGTTTGTGTCCTCCCCCCAAAGCTCATATGTTGAAATCCTAATGCCCCAAAATGATGCTATTAGGAGGTGGGGGCTTTGGGAGGTGCTTAAGTCATGAGGGTGGAGCCTTCATGAATGTAATTAGCGCCTTACAAAAGAGACCCCAGAGAGCTCCCTCACCCCTTCCACCACATGAGGATACTACAGAAGGTGCCAGCTATGAACCAGAAAGCTGGCCCTTACCATAATGTGACTATGCTGGTGCCTTGATCTTGGACTTCCCAGTCTCCAGAACTGTGAGAAATAAAATTTTCTTTTGTTTATAAGAAAACCCAATCTGTGATATTTTGTTATAACAGCCTGAATGGACTAAGATAGGAGGGGTCTATGCCCCTCCCATTGATGCTGGATGAGCCAGTGACTGCTTTAACCAATAGAGTATGGCACAAGTGACGCTGTGTGACTTCCGAGGCTAAGTCATGGTCTACTTTATTCATGGTAATATTCTCTCTTAGAGCCCTGAGCAGACATGTTAGAAGTCCCTATCTTGAGGCCCCAGTGCTAGAGAGGCCACATGTAGATGCTCTAGTCAACAGTCCCAGCTGAGCCCAGCCTCTGAAGAACCATTTCTGTCAAGGTATCAGGCACATGAGTAGATCTATCTTAGACCCTCCAGCCCATCTGCTTGCTGCACATCATAGAAGGATTGCTGTCAATACCACGTGGAAGAGAAGAATCACCACAATAAACC
This sequence comes from Monodon monoceros, assembly GCF_005190385.1. Classification (NCBI taxonomy): domain Eukaryota; kingdom Metazoa; phylum Chordata; class Mammalia; order Artiodactyla; family Monodontidae; genus Monodon; species Monodon monoceros. Next base: position 41,154,908 of record NW_021703779.1, read on the forward strand.
ATAAGAAATGATTGTTGGGTTGTTTTTTTTGGCCACACCATGTGGCATGCAGGATCTTAGTTCCCTGAACCTGTGTCCCCTGCAGTGGAAGTACAGAGTCTTAACCACTGGACTTCCAGGGAAGTCCAAGAAATGATTGTTGTTTTAAGGCAGAAAGTCTTGAGGTACTTTATTATTCCACAACAGGCAACACAGTCCTCAAGCTTAGCTACACTCTGAACATCCCCCCCTTGAGAATAAATGAATTGGTCAGGGGTACAGCCTGGGCATTGGGATTTTTAAAACCTCCCCAGGTAATTCCATTCCTCAACCAAGCTTGAGAATCCCTACTCTTTAAGTTATTATCATATTATCTTAGATCACTTAACCTTTCTGCACTTAAGTCTCTTGGATTTCATCAACTGAAAATGAGCATAATCACTTTTACACTGAATCACCTGGGTGATTCCAGCTGTCTGCCTGCCCCCTTGCCAGGCAGCTACCTAATCAGCTATTTTTCTTTAAGCACATGTGTAATTTCTCAGTAATCCATGAGGGCCTAATAAATTTCGGTGTTGAGACACGCGTTATAGATTGGCTAACTCAAACTCTTTTCTCTCCTTGCCTACCTCTGCTATCAAGGCTATAAAAACTAAAAACTCCATTTCCCAATCTCCATTACAGTTAAGCCCTGTGACAAGTACAGATGATTTCTAGTTTCTCTTCTTCCTCTTCCTCCTTTTTCCTGATGGAATGCAGATATGACGGTTAGAGGTACAGCAGTCATTTGCAGCCACAAGTCAAGGAGCATGAGGATGGAGGCCTGCATATTAAGGATACCAGGGCAGAAATCTGAGGATTGCATCTTGCTAATCCTACCAGATGGCTTTATCAGTCTGGGCTGGCTACTATTTATATGATGTAGTAGCCACATTTGACTGTTTAAGTTTTAATTAATTAAAAGTCAATAAAATTAAATGTTCAGTCCCTCAATCACACGACAAATTTCAAATCCTCAATAGCTACATGGAGCTAGTGGCTAATGTATTGAGCAGCTAGAATCTTAGAACATTTTCATCATCAAGAAAGCTCTACTTGACAGTGTTGACCTAAAGCATCCCTAATGGATACAGTGTGTTTTGAAGGGAGCTCAGAAAAGGAAAGACTGGTTTTAAAATCATCTTCCAAAGGGGAAATCATGTGGACTTCCCTACAAAGGCTAGGTTTGTTTCTGACTAAAACTGAAGCTACAGGGTTTTACTTGGTCCCTCTTTTTGCCAAAAACAAACAGTGAGAATAAAATCATGCTATCCTTCCAAACCAATCATGTTCCATCATCTCTCAAAGCCAGGAGGAAAAAAAATGTTTCTGCAATGATTTGAAGCAATAGTCAGAAATGGAAACAGGGAAATGCTGAAGAGATGCAAGTAAAAAACAGAAAAGAATGAGCCAGAACAAAATAGAGATGATCTCTATTCTGTTTTCTAATATCCATCCTTGAACAGCATATAATGGGCTTTCAGACCCACTGGATTTCAGGTGAAGCCAGGTAATGGAAGAGGATTTTTATAACCTAGCGGCCTCAGGGGTTTCTACATAATAGGCAGAGGCTAACACAATTAACTGCTGTAGCTTTGCATTGTTATGGGTGTCATCTAAAAGGTTTTTTCTTATTACAATATTGTTAAAATAAATAAAGTCAAGAACAAAACAGAAAATCTCATATCCAAGTTATATTTGTTTGAATCTTTCCTTCTTTCAGTTTTGATTAAATTGACCGAGATAAACTACCTATTCTACCATCTGTGCATTAAAGTCAATGTCTAGGGCTTCCCTGGTGGCGCAGTGGTTGAGAATCTGCCTGCCAATGCAGGGGACACGGGTTCGAACGCTGGTCTGGGAAGATCCCACATGCCGCGGAGCAACTAGGCCCGTGAGCCACAACTACTGAGCCTGTGTGTCTGGAGCTTGTGCTCCGCAACAAGAGAGGCCGTGACAGTGAGAGGCCCGCGCACTGCGATGAAGAGTGGCCCCCGCTCGCCACAACTTGAGAAAGCCCTCGCACAGAAACGAAGACCCAACACAGCCAAAAAGAAAGAAAGAAGCTTTCATTTTAAAAAAAAAAGTCAATGTCTATTCTCCAGGTGGGACAAAGCCATGTTTACAATCAAATGCAGGCACACAGGTTCACATTCACCATCACTTCTTCATGTGCAGCCTTCTACTTGCTTATGCATGGGTGTTTGTCCGCCTCACCTGTTAGGATGGCTATTAACAATAATACAAAAAGATATACGTGAGCAAGCATGCGACTATGTCTTCTGCCCAAGTTTCCTCCTTCCCCATATTCAGCCATACAGATCATAGAACTGTTATTAAAGCACTTCTCTCAACCCTTCATTTCACCAAATAGTGAAATATCCGGGGTCAATCATATACAAGCACTATAATTTATAGCAGGCATTATAGCTTAATGGAATCAACTTCAGGAATTAAAGTCCTTTCTCTGAATATGGAGTATGTTGACAGTAAGTGCCCATATATCAAGGAAAAGTGACATTGATGAAAAATGCCAGAAGCTAACAAATGGAAAAGAAAGCTATAAACAATTCGTTTCCCTATATCTAATAATCACTAATTATTTTTTCATTGACTTAGGAAATATTTAATGAATTCCTCCTGTGTACAATGCTCTGCAATCAAGTTAGTGAATTCACCAAGTCAGAGCCCTGCCGTCAAAGGCCTTATCATTCTTTAGAAGTCGAGGCTCTTCTGCTCCAGCCACAGATGTAGGCTTTTCACAGAGGTAATGGCAAGGCTGGAACATCACACTCAGAAAATGAGCAGAGACCAAGGTAAGCAATGCAGCCAGAACAGACCAAACTGTGCCCCCAAACCATTCCAACAGAAGCACCCCTGCTGCTTCCTGTGACTCCTGGAGGCTGGAGTGTAGACTGTGACCCTGAGGTCCTGGCATCTCAGTGGCACACTGCCCTGGAGATTGGGTGTCACTGTTGCCATTGCCACCACCATGGGACACATTCCTCACTGTTGCTAATTCTTCACCTCTCCCGCTTTCGATACAAAGTACCAGGTGGATGTGTTTCATTGGCTCAGCCTAGATCATGTGCCAGCCCCCTAGCTGCAAGGAAGGCAGGCAAAGCAAGCACCAGCTTTTCGAGCCCTGGTCCGGGAAGATCCCACGTGCCGCAGAGCAACTAAGCCCGTGCGCCCCAACTACTGAGCCTGTGCTCTAGAGCCCGCAAGCCACAACTACTGAAGCCCTGCGCCTAGAACTACTGAGCCTGCGCCTAGAGCCTGTGCTCCCCAACAAAGAGAAGCCACCGCCATGAGAAGCCCGTGCACTGCAACGAAGAGTAGCCCCCGCTCGCCGCAACTAGAGAAAGCCTGTGTGAAGCAACGAAGACCCAACACAGCTAAAAATAAATAAATAAATTTATGAAAAAAAAATTTATAGGATGAGCAGCAGAGGTAGGGGGTTCAGATATTGGGCAACATACCAACGAAAAATACATTAAATGAGCTACATATAAAGTACAATGGGCATTCAAATGAAAGGTAGATCACTTCTAGCTGGTGCAATCAGAAAAATTTCTCCAAAAGATGATTTTTAAGGTGAGTTTTATAGGATGGTATGATTTGGACTTGGGAAGATGTGGAGAAGAGCATTACAAGTGAGGGGGCAGCATGAGAAAATAAATACACAGAGTTGGGAAAATGTGGAGGCAGGAAATGACAGGATTTTATTCCAACAAGCATTTATTAAACATATGATGTGTGCCAGGCACTCTGTTCAGCACTGGAGATTAAGACGTGAAAGGCACACTCTTTGCCCTTAGGTGGCAGAGACCACATCAAACTAAAAAACGTCTGTACAGCAAAAGAAACCATCAACAAAGTGAAAAGACAACTTATGGAGTGGGATAAAGTATTTTCAAACTATCTATCTGACAAGGAGTTAATATCCAAAACGTATGAAGAACTCCAACTCAACAGCAAAATAACAAATAATCCAATTTTAAAATGGGCAAAGGACTTAGACATTTCTCCAAAAAAAGACATACAAAATAGCCAACAGGTATATGAAAAGATGCTCAAAATCACTAATTATTGGGGAAATGCAAATCAAAATAATAATGAGATATCACTTTATACTTGTTAGGATGGTTATTAACAACAGCAAAAAAAAAGATAAGTATTGGCAAGGATGTGGAGAAACTGGAACATTTGTACCCTGTTGGTGTGAATGTAAAATGGTGCAGCCACTATGGAAAATGGTACGGAGGTTCCTCAAAAAATTAAAAATAGAACTACCATATGATCCAACTATCCCACTTCTGAGTATTTATCGAGAAGAATTGAAATCAGGATCTCAGAGATATATCTGCATTCCCACATTCATTGCAGCATTAGCCAAGATGTGAAAACAACCTAAATGTCCATCAACAGATGAATGGATAAAGAGAATGTAATATAAACATAAAATGTAATATTATTCAGCCTTAGAAAGGAATTAAATCCTGCCATATGTGACAACATGGATGAACCCGAACATTATGCTAAGTGAAAAAAGCCAATAACAGAAGGACGAATACTGCACGATACCACTTACATGAGGTATCTAAAATAGTCAAACATATAGAAACAGAGAGTAGAATGGTAGTTGCCAGGGGCTGGGGGAAGGGAGAAATGGGGAGTTGCTGTTCAGTGGGTATAAAGTTTCAGTCATGTAAGATGATTAAGTTATAGAGATCTGTTTTACAACATAGTGCCTATGGTTAAAATTACTGTATCATAGACTTAAAATTGTATTAAGAATGTAGATCTCATGTTAAATGTTCTTACCACACACAAAAAATTTTTAATACACCAGGATAAGTGCACTATACAGTGGAGGAATCACAGACCAGGGTCACTTAACCAGCTTCAAGGGAATTAGGGAAGGCTTCCCCAAGGTAGTGGGCTAGATGTGAAAGACAAGTCAGAATTATCCAGGTGAAGAAGTAGCAGGTATGGGTGTACTGAGGTTTGAAGGAATTCCTAGTAGAAGGAATAGCATTGTATTAGTTTGCTAGGGCTCCCATAATAGAATACCACAAACTGGATGGTTTAACAACAGACATTTATTATCTCACAGTTCTGGAGGCTGGAAGTCCAAGATTAAGGTGTCGGCAGAGCTGGCTTCTCCTGAGGCCTCTCTCCTTGGCTCTCAGGTGGCTGCCTACGCACTGCATCCTCACACTGCATGGTCAATGCTCTGTCTATGTTGTCTGTGTCCTAACCTCCTCTTCTTATCAGGACACCAGAAATATTGGATTAGGGCTCACTTATATGACCTCATTTTACATCAGTTGCCTCTTTAAAGGCTCTATCTCCAAATAAGCCACATTCTGAGGTCCTGAGGACTTTAACATATGAGTTTGGAGAGGGGACACAATTTTCAGCCCATGACAGGTATTCACAAAGTCATGGAGGTGAAAGGATGCATTGTATGCTTGGGCAACTGCAGGAAATTGGTATAGCCTGTGACTGAGTGGTGAATGATGAGGCACAACTGAGAAGTTTGGGTTTTACACGAAGGTGATGGGAAAATGTTGGGGAGCATCATGATTGGGTCGTGTTTTTGAAGGACCACTGATTGTGGTGGGACCAAAACCAGAAGCCAGGAAATGAGTTGTATCAGTTAGCTTTTTAAATTTTTTTTATTTTTTGCTGCGGCAGGAACTTAAGCCCAAACTTAATGGCTTAAAAAAAAAACCCATATTTATTTATCTCACTATTTTGTGCTTAGGCAATTTGGGCTGGGCTCAGATGGGAAGTTCTGCTGATCTGGGCCAAGCTTGGCTGAACCTGGTTGGGCTCATGCATTTGCTGTGAGTGGCTGGGTCAACTGGGGGCTGGCTGGTCCAGGATAGCTGAGATGGGATGGCTCATCTCTGTTCTACATGGTCTCTCAGCCTCCAGCAGGCTATTCTGGGTTTGCCCACGTGGCAGTAGTGGTAGGGGTTCCCAGAGCAAGAGTGGAAGCACACAAGGTTCCATTAGCTTCTCACTTGAAATTCACACAATATTGCTTCAACTGCAAAGCAAGTGTCAGGGCCAGCCCAGAGTCAAGGACTGGAGAAAGAGATTCCATCTCTTGACAGAAGGAGCTGCAATTATTTGTGGCCATTTTTGCAATCCACTACAACAGCTGGGAGGTAACTTTTTGTAATTCAGAAGGAAATAAATGAGAAGAACCAAGCCAAATTAATGACAGTGAGGATGGATGAGAGACTGACTTGGGACAAGTGACCAGACTTGGTGATTGAATGGGTCCCCTGGCTCTGACTTGAGCAGTGAAGAGATTGGTGACGTCATTTGGAGGACGAGTGTGAAGAGAGGGGCTGATGGTCAATTTGCCCAGATTATATCATTAAATGCATTCAGATTAACCTCTGTTACAGTTCTCAACTCTTGCTCTTGCATGCACAGTCTTTATGGTTTGCTGAAACCATGGAACAGTGTTATCTGCTCATGAATGAGATAAGAGTGTTAGTGGAAAGGATGGATACCTCTGGGTAGCAGTTTTCTGTTCCTCCAGCAAGAGAGAACTTTTACTGTGTTAAGCTGTAGAGAAATACTAGAGGATATGTTTTCCTAGTTTCAGGGCTTGCATCTAGGACTTTGCACATGCTGTTCCTTTTCCTTGAAATGCCTTACCACTCATTTCTTTGCCTGTCCCTTGTGTCTGCTTTTTTCTCATCTACCAAGTTGCAGTATACATGTCATCCTCTCAAAGAGACCTTTTCTGACGACCCTATCTAAATGCACACTACTCTTGCCAGTTACTTTCTATTACAGTGCCCTGTTTAATTCTTACTCAGCAAATTTCACAGTCTATTGCCATTTTGGTTTGGCTTATTTATGCATTTTGTGTCTCCCATTACTCTAAAATGCAAGATCTGAGATCAACGATGCCGTTTTATTCACCCCACACAGAGCCTGGCACATTCTAGGTGCTCAATACATATTTGTTGAATGAAAACAGACTATTATCTCTATGGCTGGAGTTCTTCTTTTTGAATTTGCTTTAATATGAGTTTAGAAACACACATTGAAAAGTAGAAGGAAGCTTTTGATATTGAAGATGTGATTAAACACTGGAGTGATTTACTAATATAGTATATATTGGGTTGGCCAAAAAGTTCGTTCGAGTTTTTCTGTAATCTTACGGAAAAACCCGAACGAACTTTTTGGCCAACCCAATATTTACTGAGTGTTTGCTATGTCCTTTGTATGCATTAAGTCATTTAGTTTTCATTACAAGACTGAGATAGTGAGATAGGTGCTATCATTATGCCCACTTTACGAAAGTATTAAAATTCATGGTAGAGCCCACGCTTAAAGCCAGGCCTGTGCTCTTAACCACTGTGCCATAGCTTCTTTAAAATAATTCTGCTAGTTCCTTTAAAAGGCCTGTTTTCTATCTGTCTAGTACAAGTCTGCTTAGAGATGGGCTAAATAAATATTCCATCAAGTTCCTTCCCAGGCCTATGAATCAGTAAATAAATGTATGGCCATCTGAAATGAATGTTAACATTAGTTCCTGTTTCTTTATATGGATAGCCTATTTGAGCTGAGCAGTGAAAATCAAAGCTCCAAGAATTTGACTACACTATCAAACCAAATGTTTGAATAAGTTAAAGCAGTCTTTTTGAAATATGCTATATCCGCTAAGACACCAAAAGCACAAGCAGCAAAAGCAAAAATAAATAAGTGGGATTACATCAAACTAAAAAGCTTCTGCACAGCAAAAGAAACAATCAACAAAGTGAAAAGGCAACCTAAGGAATAGGAGAAAATATTTACAAGTCATGTATCTGATAAGGGATTAATATCCAAAATATACAAAGAGCTCATACAACTCAATAACAAAAGAAACAAACAATCCAATTAAAAGATAGGCAGAGGACCTAAATACACATTTTTCCAAAGAAGACATACCAATGGCCAACAGGTACATGAAGATGCTCAGCATCACAAATCATCAAGGAAATGCAAATCAAAACTACAGTGAGGGTCTTCCCTGGTGGTGCAGTGGTTAAGAATCCCCCTGCCAATGCAGGGGACACGGGTTTGAGCCCTGGTCCGGGAAGATCCCACATGCTACGGAGCAACTAAGCCCGTGCACCACAGCTACTGAGCCTGCATTCTAGAGCCCACGAGCCACAACTACTGAGCCCACATACCACAACAAATAAAGCCCATGTGCCTAGAGCCCATGCTCTGCAACAAGAGAAGCCACCACAATGAGAAGCCCGTGCACCGCAATGAAGAGTAGTCCCCACTCGCCACAACTAGAGAAAGCCTGTGCACAGCAATGAAGACCCAATGCAGCCAAAAATAATAAACATAAAATAAATAAATTAATTAAAAAAACTATAGTGAGATATCACCTCACACCTGTTAGAATGGTTATTACCAAAAAAATAAGAGATAACAAGTGTTGGCGAGGATGCAGAGAAAAGGGAACTTTGTGCGCTGTTGGTGGGAATGTAAATTGGTGCAGCCACTGTGGAAAACAGTATGGAGTTCCCTCAAAAAAATTAAAAATAGAACTACCATATGATCCAGCAATTCCACTTCTGTGTGTACATCCAAAGGAAATGAAATCAGGATCTTGTCGTGATATCTGCACTCCAGTGTTCAATGCAGCATTATTCACAATAGCCAAGATATGGAAAAATCTAAGTGTCTGTCAGTGGATAAATGGATAAAGAAGATGTTATCTATCTATCTATCTACACAATGGAATATTATTCAGCCATGAGAAGGAAGGAAATCCTGCCATTTGCAACAATATGGATGGAACTTGAGGGCATTATGCTATGCTAAATAAGTCAGATAGAAAAAGACAAATACTGTGTGATCTCACTTACATGTGGAACCTAAAAAAGCTGAACTCATAGAAACAGAGAGTAGAATGATGGTTACCAGGGGCTGTGGGTGGGGAAAATGGGGAGATATTGGTCAAAGAGTACAAACTTCCAGTTAGAAAATGAATAAGTTCTGAGATCTAATGTACAGTGTGGTGACTATAGTTAACAATACTATATATACGTGAATGTTGCTAAGAGAGTAGAAAAAAAAGATAACTGTGAGATGATGGAGATGTTAACTAACCATATTGTGGTAACCAGTTCACCATATATGCATGTGTCAAATCATCACGCTGTATCCCTTAAACTTACACAACATTAAATGTCAATTATATCTCGATAAAACTGAAAGAAAAAGATTCCTAATCAAGGTGCTATCATGCAATCTAATTATTAAAAAAGGAATATGCTGCAAACTATCAGCAGATAAGCTGATCTTCTTAATTCTCCTATAGGTCCAACCCTTTAATGAAAAAAATTAAAATGCTTATTCCTTTTGAAAAACAAAACTTGTCAGATGATCCTGTATCCACTATCTATTGTGGTGTAACAAACCATCCCAAAACTTAGTGGCTTAAAATAATTATTTACTCAACATGGATAAACCTTGTGGATATTATGCTAAGTGAAATAAGCTAGTCACAAAAAGGCAAATACTGTATGATTCCACTCACCTGATGTATCTAAAGTAGTTAGATTCATAGAAACAAAAAACAGAATGGGGATTGACAGGGGCTGGGAGGAAGGAGGACAGGGGAGTTGTTTAATGGGTACAGAGTTTCAGTTTTCAAAATGAAAAAGTTCTGGAGGTTGGTTGCACAGCAATGTGAATACACTTAACACTACTGAACTGTACACTTTAAGATGGTAAATTACATGTTCGTGTTTATAACCACAATTAAAAATAAAAAGATAATTATTATAATTATTGCTTATTATCTCTCACAATTCTGTGGGATGGCTGGAATTCAGCTGTGTGGTTCTTTGGCTGGTCTTGGGATCTCTTATGCAGTTGTGTTCAGTTGGGATCTCTAAAGGTGGCTTGGGTTGGAACTTCTAAGATGACCTCTCAGGCTCCAGGACCTCTCCCCACATGGCCTCTAATCATTCAGCAATCTAGCCTGGACTACCTTATGTCATGGCAGCTGGACTCCAAGAGGAAGAAAGCAGAAGCTGTCATTCACTCTTAAGGCCTGGGCTCAGAAATCCCATAATAACACTTTCACCTTATTCCATTGGTCAAAGCAAGTCACAAGACCAGGCAAGATTCAAGGTGTGGGAAGACAGAGTCCAGTACTTGATGGGAGGATTGGCAAAGAATTTGTGGCCATCTTGAATATACCACAGGGCCCAACCATCAGATTGTTTGGGTCCTGGTGTATGTTTTTAATTAATTTTTATTGGAGTATAGTTGATTTACAATGTTGTGTCAGTTTCTGCTGTACAGCAAAGTGAATCAGTTATACATATACATATATCTATTCTTTTTCAGATTCTTTTCCCATATAGGCCATTACAGAGTATTGAGTAGAGTTCCCTGTGCTATACAGTAGGTTCCTATTAGTATATATATATAGTAGTGTGTGTATGTCAATCCCAATCTCCCAATTTACCCCTGCCCCCCTCCCCCGCTTGGTAACCATACGTTTGTTTTCTACATCTGTGACTCTATTTCTGTTTTGCAAATAAGTTCATTTGTACCAGTTTTTAGATTCCAAATATAAGCGATATCATATGGTATTTGTCCTCCTCTGTCTGACTTACTTCACTCAGTATGAGATTCTCTGGGTCCTTGAACGAGTGATTATTTCACTGTAGGAGAATATCCCTTATTTTTGTGGAGGACATAGCCTCCATTCCAAATAATCAAGAATATTGACAGAGGGCTCCACTTCCAACATTCTGAAGCCATCCTAATGCCAGGTCAAGCTTCAGTGCTGATGTCTGCTCAACATCTCAAATGGAGATACTTAAATCCAAGTACTATTTGGATCTGAGAGGATTGCCTCTATCACATCACAGTGGGGCTTTAACTATCAAAATCATCACTGCATTAATTTGAAGGCTTTTGGCTGCAAGTGGCAGAAAATTCAGCTCAGACTAGTTTAGCATCATCATAGTAATAACAATAATGATAAGGCTTACGTAACTGTGCTAGACGCAGAGATGCACCCCCAGGTCTCCCTTAAGAGAGCTGTGATAGCCTCCAGTTGTCAGCTCCTTCCAGGGCTGCCTCAAGTGCAAAGGGCCACCTCCCTCAAGGTCACACCCTTCTGAGCCCATATCCAATGACAGAGCAAGGCAGAGGATCAAAACCCCACCTTGAGACTTGAACTCTGATAGGAAATACTTGCTCTGGAGATCCCTGCTGTATTGGCTGATGCTTTGTCAGACCTGCCTCACTGCTGCCCCATCCTGCTTCCTCCTCCTTTCACAGGTGTTGACCCCTTATAAACCTCTCACTCCCCAAATTGCATTTCAGTGTCTGCTTTTGGAGACCCCGACCTGCAACAGTGGTCTGACCAGTGGTAAACTTGGCTTCAGGCACGGCCATACACAGGAATGCAGAGACTCAAAGATGTACTCAGGCCCTGTTTTCTATCTCTCAGTATAGCTCTGCTCATGTCCGTATGTTAGCTTATTCAGAAAAGGCAACCTCATGGCTGGAAGGTGGCAGCAAGGAACTTCTGGGGTAGCCTTCCAATTTCACAGCCAGCAAAAAGAAGCAAGCATCTTTATTTATCCCAGCATTCCCAGAAGTCCTGAAGTTCATTCTAACTAGGTCTAGCTGGATCAAATGCCCCAAGTCTGAACCAATCACTATGGCTGGGAGAAGGCGATGCTGATTGGTTTAGGTCCAGGACACATGCTTCACACTGAGTCAGGGTGGGAGAGGAATAATTTGCCATATGGAAGCCATGGGAAGTGGGCAGAGATTGGGTAAAAGGATACTCACACATCCCCCACAATCACTCCTTGAGACACTCTTAATCTTATTCAGATTAAAACTTGGTAAAAATCTAAACTTTGATCAAGATAAAAGATATCAGTAAAACGGAGTCTAGATTGAGACTGGGAATATCTCAATTGAATGTTATTCACCAAAAGCATTTCTAGAGGAGTGCCTATCACGTGTGGAGCATAATACAAGGTATTGTTAGAAGATAGTCCCTACCCTCAAGGTACTTAAAATTTAATCAAATATTTACTCAGTCAATGACAACAGGTACTTGCAGAATGGTATCAACACCTTTAAGGGAAGAGTAGACTTTCTAGGAATCTCACACATGTGGAATGGAGCAGGAAAACCAAGAAATCTGCTGATTGGCTGGAGAAGCCATTTCAAAACCCACATACGTGACTATGGTGATGTGAACTGCAGGCTTTCCTGAAGAGCCTATCCATTGTTACTTTTGCCTACAGTTTTAATAGTCATGGTAAACTCTTTCTCCTGCTCAGTTTAGAAGTCACAGATTATGAAAGGGAGGAGGAGTGGACAGTGTGATCCTAGAGACAGTAAGAAGGGATGACTAACAGGCTAAGAGACAGAGGAGAGAATGTTTGGCTGAACCACACTGACTCCATTTTGTCAGCTCCGTCTTGGGCCTGCACTCTTACCACCTCCCCATTCCACATGACTGAGCTTTAGCTCAAGCCAGATAAGTTCCCTATCAACTTTTACCCTTGCCTTCAGCTGATATAAAAACTGGAAGAGTGCCTTTTGCTGACGTGGATGCTTAATGGTCATGAGCACCCTCGGGGAGGAAAAACCCTCAGTTCCCATCAATGTAGGCGGTGCTTCTCACTTGGTAGTCAGATTTTATTTTTAGCTTTGGCCCCTTTAAATTCCCCTGTACCCCTTTCATCAGTGTGGAGTGCAGCTTCGAATGCCTCTGGATCGTAGTCGTCCACCCAGTCCTGCCTGTATGTAAGTTACTCACCACAAACTTCATAATTGCACTTTATGGAACAGCCTGCTTCGCTTTTTAGTCTCGAAGCTCCTTCTCAGTTTGGACAATATTATTCAATATCTCTGCCTCCCAACACAGAACCATCTGTGGAAGCTGTAAGAAACTGCAACTAAGTAGAATAAATAAGCTATACATAGAAAAATGTCTCAAAGAAATATTTTAAAAAGAGACCAGAAGGAAATACATCTAAATGTTTCTAAGTCTAAATGAGTAATTTTCTTTCTACTTCTTTCTATTTTTGAAATTTTCTATAATAAAGATGTAATATTTTTATACGAGGGGAAAAGCAAATGTTACTTTAAAACCCCAGCTGGTAGAACTATAAAAGCACACTGAGGTGAGCCATAGGGCAAACAGTCCTACACATCTTGGTAGCCATGGCACCATGGGACACAAAGGAAAAATCAAATTATACGTAATATACACTTTGAAAGAAGGCAGATAATTCTACAAACTATTTTAAGAAGTGTTCTACTGGGAATTCCCTGGCGGTCCAGTGGTTACGATTCCACACTTCCACTGCAAGGGGCACTGGTTCGATCCCTGGTCGGGGAACTAAGATTCTGCAAGCTGCACGGCACGGCCAAAAAAAAAAGTGTTCTATTAAGACTGTTCAATTTTAGAGAAAAAAATTTGGTACTAAAAGTGGTAAATTGAGTTGCATGGAAAATTCCCTTATGCAGAACAATGCTTGCCCCAGAAAGCTCATTTACTTGAGTAAACAAGGCATCACTGGAGCACATGGGAGGACCATGGTGAAAACGCCATCCTCATTAGATGTCTTCCACCTTGACCTTGAGAGTGGGCATCAGCATGGAGGTGGGGCTAACAGGGGCTAAAGCATACAAAGGACTCTAGGAAGCACTGGAGCATCGTGGAGTTGTGCCAGGACAGGGTTGGAGATGCTTGCATGCTACGGCTGCAGCCAAACCCAAGTCAAGCAGACCTCCATTTCTGAGCTGTCACCCTCTACCCCCAACACATATACACTCTCACATTCTCTTTTTTAAAAAATATTTTATTTTTGGGCTTCCCTGGTGGTGCAGTGGTTGAGAGTCCGCCTGCCGATGCAGGGGACACGGGTTCGTGCCCCAGTCCAGGAGGACCCCACATGCCGTGGAGCGGCTGGGCCCGTGAGCCATGGCCGCTGAGCCTGCGCATCCGGAGCCTGTGCTCCGCAACGGGAGGGGACACAAGAGTGAGAGGCCCGCGTACCGCAAAAAAATATATATATTTTAATTTATCTATTTGGCTGCACCGGTTCCCAGTTGCGGCACACGGGACCCTCTAGCTGCAGCATGCGGGATCCAGCTCCCAGCCCAGGGATCAAACCTGGACCCCACCACACCCCGCACAGGAGCGTAGAGCCCCAGCCACGGGACCACCAGGGAAGTCCCTCACTCTCACATTCTCAATCCCAGAAGGGCATAGGTCTGGTGAAGAAGGGTGAGTCCAGGCCTGGCCCAAAAGAGTTGATTTAAGTGTCAGAATGAGTATTTTCTTTTAATTTAATTTTATTTATTTTTTTTATACAGCAGGTTCTTATTAGTCATCCATTTTATACACATCAGGGTATACATGTCAATCCCAATCGCCCAATTCATCACACCACCATCCCCACCCCCCCGCCCCTTTCCCCCCTTGGTGTCCATACATTTCTTCTCTGCATCTGTGTCTCTATTTCTACGCTGCAAACTGGTTCATCTGTACCATTTTTCTAGGTTCCACATATATGCGTTAATATACGTTATTTGTTTTTCTCCTTCTGACTTACTTCACTCAGTATGACAGTCTCTAGATCCATCCACGTCTCTACAAATGACCCAATTTCGTTCCTTTTTATGGCTGAGTAATATTCCATTGTGTATATGTACCACACCTTCTTTATCCATTCGTCTATCGATGGGCATTTAGGTTGTTTCCATGTCCTGGCTATTGTAAATAGTGCTGCAATGAACATTGGCATGCATGTCTCTTTTTTTTTTTTTTTTTTTGATTGTCTCTTTTTGAATTATGGTTTTCTCTGGGTATATGCCCAGTAGTGGGATTCCTGGGTCATATAGTAATTCTATTTTTAGTTTTGTAAGGAACCTCCATACTGTTCTCCATAGTGGCTGTACCAATTTACATTCCCACCAACAGTGCAAGAGGGTTCCCTTTTCTCCACACACTCTCCAGCATTTGCTGTTTGTAGATTTTCTGATGATGCCCATTCTAACTGGTGTGAGGTGATACCTCATGGTAGTTTTGCTTTGCATTTCTCTAATAATTAGTGATGTTGAGCAGCATTTCATGGGCTTCTTGGCCATCTGTATGTCTTCTTTGGAGAAATGTCTATTTAGGTCTTTTGCCCATTTTTAGATTGGGTTGTTTGTTTTTTTATTATTGAGCTGCATGAGCTGTTTATATATTTTGGAGATTAATCCTTTCTCAGTTGGTTCATTTGCAAATATTTTCTCCCATTCTGAGGGTTGTCTTTTGGTCTTCTTTATGGTTTCCTTTGCTGTGCAAAAGCTTTGAGGTTTCATTAGGTCCCATTTGTTTATTTTTGGTTTTATTTCCATTACTCTGGGATGTGAATCTAAAAAGATCTTGCTGTGATTTGTGTCAAAGGGTGTTCTTCCTATGTTTTCCTCTAAGAGTTTTATAGTGTCCAGTCTTACATTTAGGTCTCTAATCCATTATGAGTTTATTTTTGTGTATGCTGTTAGGGAGTTTTCTAATTTCATACTTTTACATGTAGCTGTCCAGTTTTCCCAGCACCAGTTATTGAAGAGACTGTCTTTTCTCCATTGTATTTCCTTGCCTCCTTTGTCATAGATTAGTTAACCATAGGTGGGCGGGTTTATCTCTGGGCTTTCTATCCTGTTCCATTGATCTATATTTCTGTTTTTGTGCCAGTACCATATTGTCTTGATTACTGTAGCTTTGTAGTATAGTCTGAAGTCAGGGTGTCTGATTCCTCCAGCTCTCTTTTTTTCCCTCAAGACTGCTTTGGCTATTCGGGGTCTTTTGTGTCTCCATACAAATTTTAACATTTTTTGTTCTAGTTCTGTAAAAAATTCCATTGGTAACTTGATTGGGATTGCATTGAATCTGTTGATTGCTTTGAGTAGTATAGTCATTTTCACAATACTGATGCTTCCAATCCAAGAATATGGTATAACTCTCCATCTGTTTGTATCATCTTTAATTTCTTTCACCCGTGTCTTATAGCTTTCTGCATACAGGTCTTTTGTCTCCCTAGGTAGGTTTATTCCTACGTATTTTATTCTTTTTGTTGCAATGGTAAATGGGAATGTTTCCTTAATTTCCCTTTCAGATTTTTCATCATTAGCATATAGGAATGCAAGAGATTTCTGTGCATTAATTTTGTATCCTGCAACTTTACCAAATTCATTGATTAGCTATAGTAGCTTTCTTGTGGCACATTTAGGATTCTCTATGTAGAGTATTATGTCATCTGCAAACAGCGACAGTTTTACTTCTTCTTTTCCAATTTGTATCCTTTTATTTCTTTTTTCTTCTCAGATTGCTGAGGCTAGGACTTCCAAAATTATGTTGAATAATAGTGGCGAGAGTGGACATCCTTGTCTTGCTCCTGATCTTAGAGGACATGCTTTCAGTTTTCACCATTGAGAACGAAGTTTGCTGTGCGTTTGTCATATATGGCCTTTATTATGTTGAGGTAGGTTCCCTCTATGCCCACTTTCTGGAGAGTTTTTATTATAAGTGGGTGTTGAAATTTGCCAAAAGATTTTTCTGCATCTATTGAGATGATCATATGGTTTTTTTCTTCAATTTGTTAATATGGTATATCACATTGATTTGCGTATATTAAAGAATCCTTGCATCCTTGGGATAAATCCAACTTGATCATGGTGTATGATCCTTTTAATGTGTTGTTGGATTCTGTTTGCTAGTATTTTGTTGAGGCTTTTTGCATCTATATTCATCAGTGATATGGTCTGTAATTTTCTTTTTTTTGTAGTATCCTTGTCTGGTTTTGGTATCAGGGTGACGGTGGCCTCATAGAATGAGTTTGGGAGTGTTCCTTCCTCTGCAATTTTTTGGAAGAGCTTGAGAAGGATGAGTGTTAGCTCTTTTTTTTTTAACATCTTTATTGGGGTATAATTGCTTTACAATGGTGTGCTAGACTCTGCTTTATAACAAAGTGAATCAGTTATACATATACATATGTTCCCATATCTCTTCCCTCTTGCATCTCCCTCCCTCCCACACTCCCTATCCCACCCCTCCAGGCGGTCACAAAGCAACAAGCTGATCTCCCTGTGCTATGCGGCTGCTTCCCACTAGCAATCTACCTTACGTTTGGTAGTGTATATATGTCCATGCCTCTCTCTCGCTTTGTCACAGCTTACCCTTCCCCCTCCCCATATCCTCAAGTCCGTTCTCTAGTAGGTCTGTGTCTTTATTCTTGTCTTACCCCTAGGATCTTCATGACATTTTTTTCCCTTAAATTCCATATATATGTGTTAGCATACGGTATTTGTCTTTCTCTTTCTGACTTACTTCACTCTGTATGACAGACTCTAGGTCTATCCACCTCATTACAAATAGCTCAATTTCGTTTCTTTTTATGGCTGAGTAATATTCCATTGTATATATGTGCCACATCTTCTTTATCCATTCATCCAATGATGGGCACGTAGGTTGTTTCCATCTCTGGACTATTGTAAATAGAGCTGCAGTGAACATTTTGGTATATGACTCTTTTTGAATTATGGTTTTCTCAGGGTATATGCCCAGTAGTGGGATTGCTGGGTCATATGGTAGTTCTATTTGTAGTTTTTTAAGGAACCTCCATACTGTTCTTCATACTGGCTGTACCAATTCACATTCCCACCAGCAGTGCAGGAGTGTTCCCATTTCTCCAAACCCTCTCCAGCATTTACTGTTTCTAGATTTTTTGATGATGGCCATTCTGACTGGTGTGAGATGATATCTCATTGTAGTTTTTATTTGCATTTCGCTAATGATTAATGATGTTGAGCACTCTTTCATGTGTTTGTTGGCAGTCTGTATAACTTCTTTGGAGAAATGTCTATTTAGGTCTTCTGCCCATTTTTGGATTGCGTTGTTTGTTTTTTTGTTGTTAAGCTGCATGAGCTGCTTGTAAATTTTGGAAATTAATCCTTTGTCAGTTGCTTCATTTGCAAATATTTTCTCCCATTCTGAGGGTTGTCTTTTGGTCTTGTTTATGGTTTCCTTTGCTGTGCAAAACCTTTGAAGTTTCATTAGGTCCCATTTGCTTATTTTTGTTTTTATTTCCATTTCTCTAGGAGGTGGGTCAAAACGGATCTTGCTGTGATTTATGTCATAGAGTGTTCTGCCTATATGTTCCTCTAAGAGTTTGATAGTTCCTGGCCTTACATTTAGGTCTTTAATCCATTTTGAACTTATTTTTGTGTATGGTGTTAGGGAGTGATCTAATCTCATACTTTTATATGTACCTGTCCAGTTCTCCCAGCACCACTTATTGAAGAGGCTGTCCTTTCTCCACTGTACATTCCTGCCTCCTTTATCAAAGAGAAGGTGACCATATGTGCGTGGGTTTATCTCTGGGATTTCTTTCCTGTTCCATTGAGCTATCTTTCTGTTTTTGTGCCAGTACCATACTGTCTTGATTACTGTAGCTTTGTAGTATAGTCTGAAGTCATGGAGCCTGATTCCGCCAGCTCCGTTTTTCGTTCTCAAGATTGCTTTGGCTATTCGGGGTCTTTTGTGTTTCCGCACAAATTGTGAAATTTTTTGGTCTAGTTCTGTGAAAAATGCCAGGGGTAGTTTGATAGGGATTGCATTGAATCTGTAGATTGCTTTGGGTAGTAGAGTCATTTTCACAATGTTGATTCTTCCAATCCAAGAACATGGTATATCTCTCCATCTATTTGTATCATCTTTAAATTCTTTCATCAGTGTCTTATAATTTTCTGCATACAGGTCTTTTGTCTCCTTAGGTAGGTTTATTCCTAGATATTTTATTCTTTTTGTTGCAATGGTAAATGGGAGTGTTTTCTTGATTTCACTTTCAGATT
>NW_021703779.1:41173955-41175587 GCF_005190385.1 Monodon monoceros
ACATACAGGTCTTTTGTCTCCTTAGGTAGGTTTATTCCTAGATATTTTATTCTTTTTGTTGCAATGGTAAATGGGAGTGTTTTCTTGATTTCACTTTCAGATTTTTCATCATTATTGTATAGGAATGCCAGAGATTTCTGTGCATTAATTTTGTACCCTGCAACTTTACCAAATTCATTGATTAGCTCTAGTAGTTTTCTGGTAGCATCTTTAGGATTCTCTATGTACAGTATCATGTCATCTGCCAACAGTGAAAGCTATACTTCTTCTTTTCCGATTTGGATTCCTTTTATTTCCTTTTCTTCTCTGACTGCTGTGGCAAAAACTTCCAAAACTATGATTAATTAGAATGGTGAGTGTGAGCTACCTTGTCTTGTTCCTGATCTTAGTGGAAATGCTTTCAGTTTTTCACCATGGGGGATGATGTTGGCTGTGGGTTTGTCATATATGGCCTGTATTATGTTGAGGAAAGTTCCTTCTATGCCTACTTTCTGCAGGGTTTTTATCATAAATGGGTGTTGAATTTTGTCAAATGCTTTTACTGCATCTATTGAGATGATCATATGGTTTTTCTCCTTCAATTTGTTAATATGGTTTATCACATTGATTGATTTGCATATATTGAAGAATCCATGCATTCCTGGAATAAACCGCACTTGATCATGGTGTATGATCTGTTTAATGTGCTGTTGGATTCTGTTTGCTAGTATTTTGTTGAGGATTTTTGCATCTATGTTCATCAGTGATATTGGCCTGTAGTTTTATTTCTTTGTGACATCCTTGTCTGGTTTTGGTACCCAGGTGATGGTGGCCTCATAGAATGAATTTGGGAGTGTTCCTCCCTCTGCTATATTTTGAAAGAATTTGAGAAGAATAGGTGTTAGCTCTTCTCTGAATGTTTGATAGAATTCCTCTGTGAAACCATCTGGTCCTGGGATTTTGTTTGTTGGAAGATTTTTAATCACAGTTTCAATTTCAGTGCTTGTGATTGGTCTGTTCATATTTTCTATTTCTTCCTGATTCAGTCTTGGCAGGTTGTGCATTTCTAAGAATTTGTCCATTTCTTCCAGGTTGTCCATTTTATTGGCATAGAGTTGCTTGTAGTAATCTCTCATGATCTTTTGTATTTCTGCAGTGTCAGTTGTTACTTCTCCTTTTTCATTTCTAATTCTATTGATTTGAATCTTCTCCCTGTTTTTCTTGATGAGTCTGGCTAATGGTTTATCTATTTTGTTTATCTTCTCAAAGAACCAGCTTTTAGTTTTATTGATCTTTGCTACCGTTTCCTTCATTTCTTTTTCATTTATTTCTGATCGGATTTTTATGATTTCTTTCCTTCTGCTAACTTTGGGGTTTTTTTGTTCTTCTTTCTCTAATTGCTTTAGGTGCAAGGTTAGGTTGTTTATTCGAGATGTTTCCTATTTCTTAAGGTGGGCTTGTATTGCTATAAACTTCCCTCTTAGAACTGCTTTTGCTGCATCCCATAGGTTTTGGGTCGTCGTGTCTCCATTGTCATTTGTTTCTAGGTATTTTTGTATTTCCCCTTTGATTTCTTCAGTGATAACTTCGTTATTAAGTAGTGTAGTGTTTAGCCTCCATGTGTTTGTATTTTTTACAGATCTTTTCCTGTAA